>NW_016826741.1:125901-134810 GCF_001698545.2 Rhinopithecus bieti
CTTAGTTTGGCTGGATATGAAATTCTGGGTTGAAAATTCTTTTCTTTAAGCATGTTGAATATTGGCCCCCACCCTCTTCTGACTTGTAGAGTTTCTGCTGAGAGATCTGCTGTTAGTCTGATGGGCTTCCCTTTATGGGTAACCCGACCTTTCTCTCTGGCTGCCCTTAACATTTTTTCCTTCATTTCAACTTTTGTGAATCTGATAATTATGTGTGTTGGAGTTGCTCTTCTCAAGGAGTATCTTTGTGGTGTTCTCTGTATTTCCCGATTTTGAATGTTAGCCTGCCTTCCTACGTTGGGGAAGTTCTCCTGGATAATATCCTGCAGAGTGTTTTCCAACTTGGTTTCATTCTCCCTGTCACTTTCAGGTACAACAGTCAGATGTAGTTTGGTCTTTTCACATAGTCCCATATTTCTTGGAGTTTTTGTTCATTTCTTTTTACTCTTTTTTCTCTAAACTTCTCTTCTGGCTTCATTTCATTCTTTTGATCTTCAGTCACTGATACCCTTTCTTCCAGTTGATCGAGTCAGTTACTGAAGCTTGTGCATTTGTCACGTAGTTCGCATGTCATGGTTTTCATCTCTATCAGGTCGTTTAAGGATTTCTCTACATTGGTTATTCTAGTTAGCCATTTGTCAAATCTTTTTTCAAAGTTTTTAGTTTTTTTGCGCTGGGTTCGTAATTCCTTCTTTAGCTCCTAGAAGTTTGATTGTCTGAAGCCTTCTTCTCTCAACTCGTCAAAGACATTCTCCATCCAGCTTTGTTCCGTTGCTGGTGAGGAGCTGCGTTCCTTTGGAGGGGAGAGGCACTCTGATTTTTAGAATTTCCAGCTTTTCTGCACTGCTTTTTCCCCATCTTTGTGGTTTTATCTACCTTTGGTCTTTGATGATGGTGACGTACAGATGGGGTTTTGGTGTGGATGTCCTTTCTGTTTATTATTTTTCCTTCTAACAGTCAGGACCCTCAGCTGCAGGTTTGTTGGAGTTTGCTCGAGGTCCACTCCAGACCCTGTTTGCCTGGGTATCAGCAGCGGAGGCTGCAGAAGAGTGAATATTGCTGAACAGCAAATGTTGCTGTCTGATTGTTCCTCTGGAAGCTTTGTCTCAGAGGTGTACCTGGCCATGGGAGGTATGAGGTGTCAGTCTGCCCCTAGTGGGGGATGTCTCCCAGTTAGGCTACTCAGGGGTCAGGGACCCACTTGAGCAGGCAGTCTGTCCGTTCTCAGATCTCCAACTCTGTGCTGGGAGAACTTCTGCTCTCTTCAGAGCTGTCAGAGAGGGACATTTACATCTGCAGAGGTTTCTGCTGCCTTTTGTTTAGCTATACCCTGTCCCCAGAAGGGGAGTCTTTAGAGGCAGGCAGGCCTCCTTGAGCTGCAGTGGGCTCCACCAAGTTCAAGCTTCCCAGCCTTTCTTTACCTACTTAAGCCTTAGCAATGGCGGGCGCCCCTCACCCAGCCTCACTGCTGCCTTGCAGTTCGATCTCAGACTGCTGTGCTAGCAATGAGGGAGGCTCCATGGGTGTGGGACCCTCCCAGCCAGGCGCAGGATATAATCTTCTGGTGTGCTGTTTGCTAAGACCCTTGGTAAAGTGCAGTATTAGGGTGTGAGTGACCAGATTTTCCAGGTGTTGTGTTTCACGGTTTCCCTTGGCTAGTAAAGGGAATTCCTTTCTCGCTTGTGCTTCCCAGGTGAGGTGGTGCCTCGCCCTGCTTCGACTCTCACTCGTTGGGCTATGCCCTCTGTCCTGCACCCACTGTCCGACACGCCCCAGTGAGATGAACCCGGTACCTCAGTTGGAAATGCAGAAATCACCCATCTTCTGTGTCGCTCACGCTGGGAGCTGGAGGCTGGAGCTGTTCCTATTCGGCCATCTTGGCACCGACTATCTACCTTCCCCAGTAGTACTGCTTTAATTAGTTACTGATGTCTTTTTCCAGATGATTGTTATTGTTACTGACTTTGTTCATAACCCCAGTACTAGAGATAATTTCATAGTCAATTTCAAAGAAGATTAGAACATTTTGGTTCATTAATAGATTGAAAGAGAGACCACTGGCCAAATCCAGAATATTTACAAAGAGCATCTAAAATCTTTGAAGGTTGTCAGAACTCCCACCCTCAGATAACCTTATAGAAATCTTTGCCCTTCCTGAAATATTCACCAATTTTTTTTTTCTTTTTTTTTGAGACGGAGTTTCGCTCTTGTTGCCCAGGCTGGAGTGCAATGGTGCAATCTCAGCTCACCATAACCTCTGCCTCCCGGGTTCAAGCAGCCTTCCTCAGACTCCTGAGTAGCTGGGATTACAGCCATGCCCCACCACACCTGGCTAATTTTGTGTTTTTAGTAGAGACGGGGTTTCTCCATGTTGGTCAGGCTGGTCTTCAACTCCCAACCTCAGGTAATCCGCCTGCCTCGGCCTCCCAAAGTGCTGGGATTGCAGGCGTGAGCCACCATGCTTGGCCCACTAATTTTTTTAATTTTTTTTTTTCTTTGAGAAGGCGGTCTTGCTCTGTCATCTAGGCTGTAGTTGCAGTGGTACAATCACAGCTCACTGCAACATTGACCTCTTGGGCCCAAACAATTCTCCTACCTCAGCCTCCCAAGTAGCTGGGACTACAGGTACTTGCCACCACACCCAGCTTTATTTTATTTTTTGTAGAGATGGGGTCTCACTATATATAGCCAGGTCTCAAACTCCTGGGCTCAAGTAATTCTCCCACCTCAGCCTCCCAAGTTGCTGGGATTACAGGCGTGAGCCACTGTGCCCAGCCCACTTATTAAATATCAGTATGGACCAATGAATTCATCTTTTATTCAGCAAGTTATATCTATTACTGTGTTCATTTTGATGCTCAATTTTACCATATTTAAGCTGGCTCCTGTGTCCTTTGGACACATGCCCATCATTCTTTGAGTATCTCCTTATTTTCTGACACAGAAAGATATGTCATGATTAATCTTTTGCTCTCTGTGCTCTGGAATCAGCCATCTTTTCAAGAAGTTCTGGTTGATTTTAATGGATAATGGTTTTTTGTTTTTGGTTTTTTTAAGTTTTAGTTTCAGTTTTTCAGAGATGGCATCTTGCTATGTTTACTAAGCTGAAATGCAGTGGCTATTCACAGGCATGATCTTGGTGCACCACAGCCTCAAACTCCTGAGCTCAAGCAATCCTCTCACCTCAGCCTCCCAAGTAGCTGAGACTGCTCCTGAGTTGCTTATGCCATTGTGCCTGGTTAAGAATGGTATTTAGAAGCCAAGATCCGGGTTCTAGGTGGGCTTCCTGCTATTGGGATATAATTGCCTCTATGCCATCTCAGTGGACAGAGAGGAAGGAAATGTGTGTATATATTCATCCACATACACAACTGTATCTACTTCTATATTTCTATCTATCTAAAATCATTATTTCATACCAATACTTCCAACTCTAGAGCATTACCACAGAATTTATTCTAAGTTTTCCTATTTCTATATGTGTAACTCTCTTCTCCAACAGCAAGAAGCTTGGCTTCAGTTTCCTCAATGTTACTTATTCGTATTTCCTGTGTGTAATCAACCTCCTGACAATGTAGGCCACCTCCTTCACCCCAACCCTCAGCTACGCACCACACAAGTGACCTTCTCTGCCCAGTCCTGTTAACCAGCCTTGTGGAATCCTCAGCCTGACCACACTGTGCCAGCAACACCAGCTGAACCTCCAACTAGCCACATCCTCAGGCCCTGGCCCTGCTGACCATCTTTGGCCCCATTTGCATCTACTGAGTCCTAAGCCCTGACCAAAAGGAAGGGGCAGAATACCAGTTTAATGGAAATGGAAAAGGCATTACAAGTTTGGAAGATAAGAAAAAGATGAAAAAATATAGAAGGAAAGAAGAAAAGAAAATAATAAAACCTGTTGCAGATGCAACAAATATGTGACACCAGCTTTATACCAAGGCCCTGTACAAAGTCTGAGGGCAAGTAAGATCTGTTCCTAACCCTCAAGAAACTTACAACTGCCCAGAAAGAATAATATGTATGTACTAGACAGGAAACAATGTTGTAATTAACATTGTAAGTATATGAGCAGAGGACCAGGAGGAAAAGAACAATGGATTCAGCCTGAGGATGTTGGCGGACAAATGGAATGCTGCCAGGGAAGGGTGGCCTGTTCCCAATCAAGGAAGCCTTTAACCAGGTGCAAAGTTGAGGCACCCAGGGCACATGGGGTTAGTGACCAAAATGTGCAAAATCTAGTGTATGTTTTAAAGTGTTTTTGAAATAATATCTTAAATTGTTAGTATATGTATAACTTTTGCTTTTAAATGCTTTTAAAACATTTTTTGATATAATAATCTTTATTGTGTCTTCAAATTATAGCTGAAGAGTCTGCTTCTTCTGGAGCAAAGGGAGATCTGGCTGCTGGTAACCGATGTCACTCTGCAAACGCAGGAGGAGAATGACCCCAAGCTCCCCAAAACCCTGCTTGTCTATGTGGCCCCCTTGTGTGTGCTGGGCTCTGAGGTCCTGGAGGCACTCGCTGGGGCTGCCCCTCACAACCTCTTCTTCAAGGACGCTCTCCGTGACCAGGGTGTGCTTGCTTCTCCACAGCTTTGATGCAGGGGTGACTGATCGGTGCCCATAGAATAGCCCTTGTGGCCTCTGGATGCCTCCATGTTGCTTGGATGCTGCTGGCACCTTCACGGAGCCCATCACAGACATGGCCTATGTACCAGCCTCCAGCTTTCACTGACCCTGTAGCGGCTACCTGGGCAGAACCAGCTCCATGGACATGGCTGTTGCTCACTCCAGAATTGTCTGCTGGTGGCACCCTGTACTGCTGCAGAATCCACAAACAAACCAAAAGCTAGAATATTATAAATGCATATACTTAGATCAGCCAGCCCCTTTTTCCAGGGATCAAACTAAAATCCTGTCTAAGCTATCTTTTTAAATTTTTATTGAGTCATAATTCACATACCACATAATTTACCGTTTCTGGATTGACTTGAATCTCACATTTGAGTGCTTCTTTAGCTTAGCTCACAGGGTTTGGGAATGTGTACACACAATGCATGTGCTGTTGGACACAGTCCCATAACTACACCTTCACCTGCATGACTCGAGGGGTAGCAAAGGAGACTGCCATTATGAGCACAATTCACTTTTTCTTCAAGGCTTCAGTAACCTGAAGTGTCTGTCAGCAGGTCGGATTGTCTGTGCTGAACGGACTATTGTCTTGCTTCAGAAACCCCTTTTGAGTATGGTCTCTGGTGCAAGTTCCTGTGAACTGCCTGATCCAGTGATGCTTGACAGTCTGGACTCTGCCACACCTGTCAACTCCATCTGCAGTGTTCAAGGTAAGCAGCTGTCTCACAGGTGCTTTATATACTTTCTTAACTATTATACTTTATATTCATTTACTCATTCATTCAACAAGTATTTGTGGAGTGCCCGCCACGTTCCAGACACTGGATACATAAAGAACAAAAGCAGAAATTGTTCTTGGTATCAAACTCGATTCTGCACAGAAGGAGGTGAATCAGATGAACACAGACAGGCCTATCCTCGGGCTCTGAGTGCTCTAGCCACTGATACCTGGGCCCACATCTTAGTGGGGAGCTCAGGGAAGGTTTCCCAAAGACAGGAGCCTCAAGCTGAGCTCTGAAGCATAGATGAGACTACTTAGGTCAGGGATGGAGCAGAAGGAACATTCCTGGGAAGAAAGCAGGACTTCGTAAGGCCGCTGGCATGAGAAAGCTGCTGAGCGGCGGTGTCCGGAAAAAGGCAGGACAGGCAGCCAGATGGAGGTTGGACAAAGCTGAGGCTGGTGGGCCCACCAGGCTGGTGGTGTCAGGAGTGTGCTTTGTCATTGGTACAGGCAGCCTGGTCTGATGTCCTCCCTGCAGAGCAGAGTGGAGGGGCTGGATGGCATTGGGGGCAGCGGTAGAGAAGGAAATCCAAGGGTGGACTTAGGGAAATCGGCAGGTTGAGTGATGAATTGGGCATAGATGGAGGCAGAAGATATATCTGACGACCTCTGAGCTCCTGGCTCAGATGAGGTGACGGTAGTGCTGTTCATTAAGTAGGATGTGGCAGGCAAGGTCAGCTTTAAGGGGACACTCTCAGTTCTGTCAGGAGAGTTTGCATGTTTTGCATACATCTGAGATGTTTCAGCAGCTGGTTAGATATGCGAGTCTGGAGCTGAAAACAGCATTAATATTTTCTCTTTTTTAACTTCATAAAACTTAGTAATAAAAGTCATACATGGCTAGTGGAACTAGTGAAAAATAAATGAAGAGAAAGTTAACAGCCCGCCCTCTTTCCCTGGCTTTCTGCTGCACTGGCACATCCAGGAGACACAGCTGCCCACCTTGAGGGGGTGTGTGTGCTTGCAAGTCAGATGATTTACTGCACATTATTCTGCCACTTGCTTCTCTGTAGCAGGGATATCTGTCCAGGTGGGAAGAGAGATCCAACTCAAGAGGTTAATAGTTGCATAGCATCCCCTCATATGAATAAACTCTCCCTCCACTCATGGACATCCAGAATCTCTCTTGTTTTTGCAATTATTAAACAAGGCTGTAATAAACGTTCTTGGACATTAATCCTTACTGATTTCTGTAAAGGAGGATTTCAGCGGTTTGGGGTTCATGGAGATTTTAAACAATTTTATTGAGTTATAACTCAGTAATACCCTATAATTCACTCCTTTAAAGTGTTTTTAGTATTCACAGAATTGTGCAAACATCACTACAATCTAATTTTAGAACAAAAACCCACACCTATTATCATTCATGCCCCGTTACCACCCACCCTCCCACACCCTAGTCTTAGGAAACCACCAATCTACTATTTGTTTCTATGAAATTTGCCTGTTCTGTTTTTGGGGCGGGGGGAATGTTTCTGTTTTTGTTTTTGTTTTTTTTGTTTTGAGATGGAGTCTCTCTCTGTCACCCAGTGACATGCAGTGGCATGATCTCTGCTCACTGCAACCTCCGCCTCCCAGGTTCATGCCGTTCTTCTGCCTCAGCCTCCCGAGTAGCTGGGACTACAGGCGCCCGCCACCATGCCTGGCTAATTTTTTTTGTATTTTTAGTAGAGACAGGGTTTCACCATGTTAGCCAGGATGGTCTCGATCTCCTGACCTCATGAGCCACCTGCTTCGGCCTCCCAAAGTGCTGGGATTACAGGCATGAGCCACTGTGCCCAGCCAATTACTGCAACTTTTAAGTCTTGAAGTTGAGTACTGTCAGTTTTCCAACTTTGTTCTTGTTCTTCAATATTGTCTTGGCTATTCTAGGTCATTTTGCCTCTCCATATAAACTTTAGAATCAATTTGTTGATATCCACAAAATAACTTGATGAGATTTTGATTGGGATAGTGTTGAGTCTGTAGATCAGGTGGGGAAAAACTGACATGTTAATACTAGAGCCTTCTTATCCATGAACATGGAATATCTCTGTATTTATTGATATCTTCTTTGCTATCTTTCAGAAGAGTTTTTTAGTTTTCCTCATACAGATCTTATACATATTTTGTTAGATTTATACTGAAGTATTTCATTTGTTTTGTTGCTATTGTAAATAGTATTGTTTTTCATTTCAAATTCCAATCATTCATTGCATTTCATAGGAAAACAATTAACTTTTTGATATTAACCCTGCAACTTTGCTGTAATCACTTAGTAGTTCCAGTGTTTTCTTGTTGTTTCTTTGGGATTTTCTACATAGAAAACTAAGTCATCTGTGAACAGTTTTCTTTCTTTCTTCTCAATATGTGTACCTTTTATTTTATTTTCTTGTCTTACTGCATTAGCTAGGACTATCAGTACCATGTAGAATAGCAGTAGTGGGAACATCCTTGCCCTGTTCTTAATCTTAAGGGTTAACCATGTACTTTCTCACCATTGATTATGATGTTAACTAGAGGGGTTTTGTTGTTCCATTTGCTGGAGATAGTATCACTTCGGAAGAAAATAATATTAGCTCTCCTTCCCTTCTTTTATTATACTCTTCCTTTCCATCTACCTGCCTTTGCATCTGCACTTTATATTGTTAAGATTGGTAACATTCTGTTGTATAACTATAATTAACCTTTGCACACATTTTCTACAGATTGATTCTCAAAGATGAAAATCAATAAATGGTATTTATATTATTATGATTATACAAGTTGAGTATCCCATATCTGAAATGCTTGTAACCAGAAGTGTTTTGGATTTTTTATTGGTTTTTTCATCCTTTTTTTTGAATGGGGTCTTCCTGTGTTGTCCAGGCTGCTCTCAAACTCCTGGGCATATTTTGGTTTTAATGTTTTTGAGACGGGATCGTCCAGGCTGGAGTGCATTGGTGTGATCATAGTTTCCTGTAACCTTGAACTCTTGAGCTAAAGCAATACTCCCACATCAGCCTGCCGAGTAGCTAGGACTACTGGGATGGCACGCACCACCATGCCCAGCTAATTTTTGTTGTTGTTGTTGTTGTTGTTGAGACAGAGTTTCACTGTGTTGCCCAGGCTGCTCTCAAACTCATGACCTCAAGTAATCCCCCAGCCTTGGCCTTCCAAAGTGCTGGGATTACAAGTGTGAGCCATTGTGGCTAGCCACGTGTCTTTATATAAACAACATATAGTTGGTTCTTGTTTTTCGTTCACTCTGATCGTCTCTGTTATTTAATTTGTGTATTGAGACCATTCTCATTTAAAGTGATTATTCATATAACTGAGATAATATCAACTGTATAACTGTTTTCTATTTATTGCATGGCTTCTTTTTTTTTGTCTTCCACTCCCTTTCTAACTATTTTCATTTTTATTGAGCATTATGTTTCCATTTTCTCTTTTCTTTCAAAATATCAATTATACTTTTTTTTTTTTAGAATTTTTTTTTCCTTTTCTTTTTTTTTTTAAAAAATTAATTTTC
>NW_016826741.1:135595-150216 GCF_001698545.2 Rhinopithecus bieti
TTTTTTTTTTTTTTTGAGGCGGAGTCTGGCTCTGTGGCCCGGACTGGAGTGCAGTGGCTGGATCTCAGCTCACTGCAAGCTCTGCCTCCTGGGTTTACGCCATTCTCCTGCCTCAGCCTCCCTAGTAGCTGGGACTATAGGCGCCCGCCACCTCGCCTGGCTAGTTTTTGTATTTTTAGTAGAGACCGGGTTTCACCGTGTTAGCCAGGACGGTCTCGATCTCCTGACCTCGTGATCCGCCCGTCTCGGCCTCCCAAAGTGCTGGGATTACAGGCTTGAGCCACCGCGCCCGGCCAAGTCCACTTTCAAATAACACTGTCCTGCTTCACAGGTAATGCAAGTACCTTATATCAGAGTGTTCCTGGTTTCTTTTTTTTTTCTTTCCCATCCCTTGTAACACTCCTGTTATGCATTTCACTTACTCAAAAGGTATAATCATTGATTACATTATTATTATTATTTAAATAAACTACTATCTTTTCTATCAATTTAGAATTAGAAATGTAAAAGATTTTATTTTACCTTCATTTATTCCTTCTCTAACACTCTTTCTTTCTCTATATAGATTCAAATTTCTGACATTTCATTTTCCTCATATCTCACCATTTTCATGTACCATTCCCTGTGGGCCTCTTCTGCTTCCAGGCCTGCTCTATAGCTGCCCTGCAGGCCCAGATATAGGGCTCAAGATTTGTAAACAGACGTATCACAGAGGCAGGGCTGAGTGCTGCCAGATCCTTTAATGAGAACCAGTCAACTAGGCATTAAGAGAAAACAAACCCCCAGCTGCAAAATAACAAAGATTATCCAAGCCTCACATGCAGGAATGCCCATAGCAAGGTAGCAGCTAGGCAGTGACCTGCTCCTACAGAGTCCTCAGCCTGCACACCTGCCAGCCACGGGCCTGCCCACCTCCATCAAATCCAGGCAAGGCTGGAGTCCTCACTGCTGTTTGGCAATAGCAGTTGCCCCCATCTCAGCACCTCAGCTTTGCTCGCTTCTGTCCTGCCCTGGTCCAGAAGGTCTCGGTGATGACATGTCCCCTGCATGGCTCCAAGGGGACCCCTTCACTTCTGCAGAGTTGGTGCTAGGGTTTGGGCAGCTCTCTCAACAGCTGAACGAGCTGAGCGTCTGGGTCTCAGATGGCTGAGTACTGAACGTTTTCTCTGAGCAGAGTTTAAAAGGACCCTGAATGTATTCTGAGCATGGAGCAGTCACTCACTAAGAGTTGGCAGCATCCCTCTGTCCATCCAGGCCTCAGTGACGGGGTGAGGGGGAGGCACTCACTCCTTGCTAGTGTCACAAGGCCTCCTCGTCTCTGTTCCCCCTGAGTGGCAGCTCTGGGGTGTGCGGAAATGTCTCTCTGCTGTGTCTTCTGGGGTGAAGTCGTTTGGCAGCACTGGTTTTCCCTCCCTCACTCTGCTTACCACCTCTTTGTCCACCACTCACTAGTGATGGGACCTGGCGCAGGGCTGCAGGAAGGGATGCAGTAGGCTCACATCTCTGTGGAAAGAGTGGTGAACTCCTGTCTAAACCCAGGCTCCAGCCTCTAAATAGAAGACTTGTGAGCCCTGACTTCTTTCTGTCAGGAGATAGGGAGGAAGAGGGTATAGCAGAGTTCAAGTTACTGAAGAAATGTGTGCACCAGGCTGCGGTGAGCGCCAGACCCACCCATCCTGAGGTCCCTTTGAAAGGACCTTTTTAAAAAGATGTGTTCATAGCTAGCAATACACCCTTCCTAAACTTAATTACAAGACATTTCTGCACATAAGCAAAGTGAAGACGTAATGGCAAACTGCTGGCAAGTTCATGAGTATGGTGTCCTCAACCCTGATGTAAACTATCTTTTTCTTTCTGTTGCTCCTTTAAGTGAATGTCTTTTGTTTTTGTTTTTGTTTTTTTTGAGACAGAGTCTCTCTCTGTCGCCAGGCTGGAGTACAGTGGCGCGATCTTGGCTCACTGCAAGCTCTGCCTCCTGGGTTCAAGCGATTCTCCTGCCTCCGCCTCCCGAGTAGCTGGGACTACAGGCATGTGCCACCACACCGGCTAATTTTTGTATTTTTAGTAGAAATGGGGTTTCACCATGTTGGCCAGGATGGTCTCGATCTCTTGACCTCGTGATCCTCCCACCTCGGCCACCCAAAGTGCTGGGATTACAGGTGTGAGCCACTGTACCCGGTCTTAAGTAAATGTTTAATCATACACTTCCCAGCCATCTCTTGAAATTTATTTAGGGTTGCCAGAAAAGATTTCCACAATGGCTTATGGACCTCAGATGAAATGTATTTCCTCAACTCTTTCCTTATTCTCTAATTGGAAGGAAATTGCTTAACCCCATATAAATGTAAATGCTATTAACACCTATGGATATCCTAGCATAAAAAGGAACTTTGGCTGGTGGCAGTCTACTTTTTATTAAGGTAGCAGTCATTCAAGCACCAGGAAACCAGTGAGCGGGCCTTTGGTGGGCCTGCAGGCCCTGGGCAGGAGCCAGGCCATGGTGCCAGATGTGCTCTGGGTCTTGGGGATGCAGCTGCTCCTTTCGCCCCTTGCACCTCCTCATGCACCTGCCTGTTGTGAATTAGTCAACACTGCTTTCCAGCTGCATTATGAGCTTTTATTGACTTTGCTTTTCATCCCTTTGACCCACTTTGACAATGTCATTAGCTAGGGCAGCCTTTTCAAAATCAAGATCTATTATTTTCATTTTTTAAAAGCCATTCAAGTATGCATTGCATGAATGCACTTTAATAAACCAAGCCTACTCATTCTCATATTTCTGATTTATCCTCTAAAGGTAATTTTTCTCCCAATGTTTGTTCTAGTGGGGAATTAAATTTTTTGCACCAAGAGTGGAAAGGAAGACCCCTCTATTTTTCTAGAAACTCAGATTTTACTTTTTCTTCAAACATCTAATTTCGCCACTTTTCAACAAGGACGTCTGCAATTTGCTGGTGTCTCAAGATGATATCTACAGTGCTTCACATCCAAGAAAATCAGACCATCCCAATCCCCAGCAAGCACTGACCAACTGTGCTTGCCTGGCCTCAGCCCTGCCATGGTGTGCAGAGTCCCCGTGCTGAGGTCCCATGTGGCCCACCCTGGTTGCTTTGTGGACCCCCTCACTCCCTTCCTCAGGAAGCCTTCCATGACCCTCTGGGATGCCCAGGGTTGTGTCTCTGACACACGTCTCAGGTGTCTTTTCCGTTTGTCAATTTACCATTTATTTCATCTTTTTTTTTTTTTTTGGCAGGGGTGGGGACAGGATCTTCCCCTGTCACCCAGGCTGGAGTGCAGTGGCATAATCACAGCTCAAACACTCGTTACTGTGTTAAGGAGTCTATATACTATTAATGTGCTACAGAAAAAGCACAGACGTAAATATGCAATATGGGGAATGTTTGAGGGACTGAGGGCCAGCTCAGCTGTGGTGATGTAACTACCTATGCATCTGGAAAAATATCCCAACGAAAATACTTCGGTTAGGTGGTAATATGCAGGCAAGTTTTAAAATGCACTTCTTATTGTTATAATTTTTCTTTGTACAATAAGTGGAAATTATAAAAAGCTTAGGAACATATATATAAACTCACAAGTAAGGAAAAAATCACGAGGCCCCTCATGTTGTCCTCTGCGCGTAGAGGAGCAAAGGAGTCGGAGAGGGCAGAGCTGCCTCTGAGGTGGGCTTCCCTTCTCTTGGGCCTAGGCACTGTGGTTGGCGTGGACGAGAGCACTGCTTTCTCATGGCCTGTGTGTGACACGTGTGGCAACGGGAGATTGGAACAGAGGCCGGAAGACAGGTAAGGGGACAGGGGCTGTCCTGAAAGCCCTAGAACCCAAAGGGCACAGAAGCAACCCAGCCCCCAGAACCTGGGCCTTGCTGCCTCAGGTGACTCCCTCGAGAGCTCAAGGGGCAACCTCTGCCTCTGCTGAGCGGCAAGGGAAGAGGCCCCTGGGACCCGGTGGTTTTTCCTTACTGAGATTTCTGCTATTCTTGCAGCTGCTCCTGTTATGAGATAGAAGTGCTGGGTTTTGTCCCCACCTCCTTTATTATCAGTCAGGAGAATTAAAAAAACAGGACAAACATGAATAAGTGAGAAAAACTTGGTGACTATATAGCCTGGTTTTTGTGAAAGGTGCAGATGTTTACAGAGACCACGTTTACAGTGAGCAGCTACTGGACAGATGTCCTTACCCACCCCATTGTGCTGCCCTCCCTCAGGGTCTGGGCCAGTGTCAGTGCAGTGCAGTCCATCCCTGTGAAGTCAGTCCTCCGGCCTCCCAAGTGCAGTGTCATGTGATAGAACGGGACAGGCTCATTACTTTTCTGCTCCTTAAAAAACAAAGAAGTGGCCAGGTACAGTGGCTCACGCCTGTAATCCCAGTACTTTGAGAGGCCACGGCGGATCATGAGGTCAGGAGATCGAGACATCCTGGCTAACACAGTGAAACCCCGTCTCTACTAAAAATACAAAAAATTAGCTGAGCGTGGTGGCGGGCGCCTGTAGTCCCAGCTACTCGGGAGGCTGAGGCAGGACAATGGCATGAACCTGGGACGAGGAGCTTACAGTGAGCCGAGATTGCGCCACTGCACTCCAGCCTGGGCGACAGGGTGAGACTCTGTCCCAAAAAAAAAAAAAAAAAAGCAAAGACGCTGGGCACGGTGGCTCACGTCTGTAATCCCAGCACTTTGGGAGGCTGAGGCAGGCGGATCACGAGGTCAGGAGATCCAGACCATCCTAGCCAACATGGCAAAACCCAGTGTTTACTAAAAATACAAAAATTAGCTGGGCGTGGTGGCGTGTGCCCGTAATCCCAGCTGCTCGGGAGGCTGAGGCAGAAGAATCTCTTGAACCAGGGAGTCAGAGGTTGCAGTGAGCTGAGATCGCACCACTGCACTCCAGCCTGGTGACAGAGTGAGATTCTGTCTCAAAAAAAAAAAAGAAAAAAATAAACAAAGATTGGCCAGGTGCAGTGGCTCACGCCTGTAATCCCAGTACTGCAGGTGAGGGGATCCACCTGCTGAGGCAGGTGGATCACTTGAGGTCAGGAGTTCGAGACCAGCCTGGCCAAGACGGTGAAACCTCATCTCTACTATTAATTTTAAAAATACAAAAATTAGCCAGGCATGATGGCACACACCTGTAGTCCCAGCTACTCAGGAGGCGGAAGTGGGAGAATCTCTTGAACCAGGGGGAGGTGGCGGTTGCAGTGAGCTGAGATCATGCCACTGCACTCCAACCTGGGTGACAGAGCGAGAGCGAGACTCCATCTCAAAACAAAACAAAGCAAAGAGCAAATGTCTCCTTGGCACGCCTGGGCTGGTGGCCTTACACAAGCCATCACTGGACCGTGTGGAAGAGATGAGCGCATGTGCAGGCATGCATGGTAGCACAAAACAGTGACTGTGCTGGCAGCTGAGAGCCGACTTGCTCTCCCAGGCCAGGGAGAGCCTGACACCTGGCCTTCCAGGCCCTGACTTCCCTTCCTGGGAGGCTCAGCATCCCCTCCTCTGCTCCCCTCATCGGCCTCTAGCCAGTGCTACTCGAAGCTGATGTTCATCCCTTGGACAGGCTGAGTCCAGGCAGCTGCAGTCCTGTCTCAGAAACTTGATTCTGAGAGTAAAGCCCCGTTTTGTATCTCAGCAGACACTCATGTTTAGGAAAATGTCTCCCACTGGAGCTTTCCTGACTTGTGCCTCCCGGGGCCTTGTCTTTCCTTGGCTTTTCATGTACCAGAGGCGCCTTTTCCTGTGGGGACTGCTCCCGGGTGGTCACATCTCCTATTCTCAAGAGGCACCTGCAGGTCTTCCTGGACTGCCGCTCAAGACCCCAGTGCAGAGTGAAGGTCAAGGTAGGAACCAGGCCAGAGCACGCACTCACTCCTAGCTCACTCCAACATAGGGAAGGTGAGACCGAGCTGAAGCAGGTGCACGTCCTCCTCACACCTGCAGAGGCGCTGGGACTCGGCTGGGATGGGTTGCATCTGGAGCTCCCTCTAGGTCCTAGGAGCTTCCCTAGGAAAGGTGGGAGGATGCATCCTGTGTGAACACAGTCTCTCCATGTTAAAACACATCTTTGATCTAAGACTGTGAGACTGAAGCTCTGAAGACAGGTGGTTTGGAGGTAACGTGTTAATTTTCGGGAATGAGTGATTTAACTTGAGCACTTACTGTACTGGAAGAAGTTTAACCCAGCCCTGCTTCTGCTCTTGCAGCTGTTGCAGCGCAGCATTTCCTCCCTGCTGAGGTTTGCCGCCGGTGAAGATGGGGTAAGTGTAGGGGGCCCAGCCCAGGGGGCCCCACACTCAGTAGCCTGCATGAGCAACTTATCCCCAGAGGAAGCCCCCACTCCCAAATGTGTTCCATTACAACCCATCCCACTAGGAAGTGGTATAGATACTCGAGAGTGAAATGCAGATACGTCTGCCATTCAGGCTGATGGGTTCCTTTCCTCTGTGGAAATGAGGTTATTTTGGATCATCCTTGAGGTAGATGCAGGAAGCTGTCCCCTGGCTTTTTGTTTTGTTTTGGTTTTTGTTTGTTTGTTCATTTGTTTTGAGACAGAGTCTCATTCTGTGTCCAGCCTAGAGCACAGTGGCATGATCTCGGCTCACTGCAACCTCTGCCTCCCAGGTTCAAGCGATTCTCCTGCCTCACCCTCCCGAGTAGCTGAGACTACAGGCATGAGCCACCACTCCCAGCTAATTTTTGTATTTTTAGTAGAGATTGGGTTTCACCATGCTGGCCAGGCTGGTCTGGAACTCTTGACCTCAGGTGACCCTCCCACCTTGGGCTTCCAAAGTGATGGGATTACAGGCATGAGCCACTGTGCCCACCCTGCCCCCTGGCTTTGATTACAGAAACACATTCTTGAGGTTGGAGTCCTACTGCCAAGGTGTCATGTTAATAGGATGGAATTCCCCAAGATGCTTTTTTTTTGTTTCTTTCTTTTTTTAAACACTGGGTATTCCAGACTCTGAATAACCAGCAATGTGACTGTCCTGCCCTGAGAGTCACTGTGGTGAAGCTTAGTAAAGCAGGGTGGCTTCTCCAAGAAAAGCCACCTAAATATATAATTGATGGGCCAAAGAGTTTCTGCTGTGTGAAATTTGAACCTCATAAATGAGACATGTGTCCTGGAGATGCCACCTGTGTCATAACAAAGCCATTTAAAAGCACCACAAGTGGCTCATGGAATAGCCACAGAAAGGGACCAGCCACTCAGTGGCCCCTGGGCACAGCCCCAGTTCACAAGAGACATCTGGAACCAGAGTGGGCTCCACATCCAGGGAGCTGACTTGGGCCACACTGGAAGGGTGTGGGGTGACTGGGGAGGCCAGTCGTGCCTGGAGCTCTGTGGTCAAATAGAGGTCTTTGTCTAATGGGTCCCCATGGCCAGAGTCTAGCCAGAATACTTTCTTTTATTTTTTTTAGGCAGAGTCTTACTCTGTCATCCAGGCTGGAGTGCAGTGACACAACCATAAGCTCACTACAGCCTCGAACTCCTGGGCTCAAACGATCCCCCCGCCTCAGCCTCCCAAGTATCCAACCCAAATTTGTGGTGACTTGACCTGTCCTATGGAGACCCCTCCCTCCCCCACTACCCCTGCCACCCTCTCGCCCACTGCACCTCAGGAGGGGCCAGAAGCCCCATGAGGTAGAGCAGCAGTTTGTCCTCTCTCATCTAAACCATGTCTATCAGAGTTGGATTAAATTGGAACATGGATAAGTCTGTGAGCGGGATCTTTGAGGATCACAAGTGACTACACACTAGAATCACCTGCATGCTCTAAAGAGTTTCTGCTCTTCGGCTGGGCATGGTGGCTCATGCCTGTAATCCCAGCACTTTGAGAGGCCGAGGCAGGCAGATCACCTGAGGTCAGGAATTCGAGACCAGCCTGGCTGTTGGTGGTCCAGATGGTGAAATCACATCTCTATTAAAAATACAAAAAAATTAGCTGGGGGAGGTGGTGCTCATCTGTAACCCCAGCTACTTGGGAGGCTAAGGCAGGAAAATCACTGGAACTGGGGAGGTAGAGGTTGCAGTGAGCCGAGATTGTTCCATACTCCAGCGTAGGCGACAGAGCAAGACTCCAGCTCAAAAAAAAAAAAAACAGTTTCTGCTCCTTCCTGGCACAACACCCACCAGCTTTAAAGCTCCTCAGTGTCCCCGAGCTCCAGCTCGGAACTGTCCCTGAGCTGCTGCACACAGGGATTGATGCTGAAGCTGGACTGTGCAGGCTCATCATGATGCAAGTGTTCCCCAGTGGTACAAAAGGTGAGTCATCACCACGGGTCAGGAACTGAGCCTACTGCATTCTCACGTTTCCCCCTTCAACCTCCCAATGTCCCAGCAAGGTAGTGCCCATATTTCCCTGCTAGGGGGATGAGTGCAGTGCCCAAGGCAAAGACATTCCACAGAGGGAAAGTCATTGTTGCCCCACAGAGTGACCACCTGCAGAGTTGGGAGCCAGCCCAAGGGGCATAATGGGGAACAGCATATGTGCTTTTCTGTCCTTAAGGAAGTTTAAGTGTATAGCAGGCAACCGACCACACAGCGGTGCCTGTTGGCCAATTCCTTGTCTCCTTGTCTGAGTCCTGTGGGGAGGGAGGAAGAAAGGAGGAGGCAGTGCCCAGAAAGGGGGGAACTGCCCACAGCTGACCAGGTAGAAGTTTCCAACTAGGGGGGTTTGAGTAGGTGCTAAAGATGGCATATCTGAGTTTTCAGGGAATGCATCTTGATGGAGAATGTTGGGAGAAAGCATTTGAAATGCGCGTTTGAGAACGCATGACAAAATGAACCAAAACCCACAACCTCAACAGATTGAACCAACAACACCTGGGCATGGCACACAGCTCTCCAGCTGCTCCATGCTACTCAGAAGGGCGGGGCAGTGCTGTGGCAGCAGCTGCCTGCTGGCCGTAGCTGGTCACCATCCAGGAAGCCTCCAGCAATGGACAGTGCTTGACACCCCTTCCGATCCCCACCCCTCTTTAGAGATCCAGAGACCAGGAACCCTGGCAGAAATCCTCCTTCCTTCACTTGGTTTCCTTCTGGCTAAGGCGCTTGTTCCTCCTATACATTTAACTTGTCAACTAGAATATTCCCATAGGTAAAAGCCCTGCTTATAAAGAGCTCAAAGGTGTGTGTACCTGAGTGCACGTGTGTCCACGTTCTGCAGTGTGTGTGCTTCAGAGCACTTTTGCCCATGCCCATGTGCATATGTGTCCACTTGACAATGCTGTGTATGCACATTTGCTTGACATATGCGTACATGTGTGTATGTGTGTGCATGTGTGTATGTGTATGCATTGGGTGAGAGCCAGAGGGTGGCAGCGGCCTTAATATCACCTTTTTGGGTGCTCTGGTTTCAGGGCTAACACCAGTGGACTGTGGGGTAAGTTCCAAGCCTGGAAGTAGACAACTTAGGCGGCTCTTTACCCCATGCCCAGCTCTACTCACAGTGGCTGATCAGGTCTTTACTCCAGATCTGGAAAGAAGCTGATAGAAGATAGGTGCCAGAGGGGCCTAGGTAGAGACATTAGCTGAGAGATACCCAGTATGGATTCTGTCAGTTTTCTGGGTGAGCATGCACATTCACCAAAATTCAGAGAATCAAATTGGGGCTTTCCACAAGATCAGTGACTCCATTCCCTGGGGCAAATGTACTGTTTCGGTTAAGATATGTGAGTGTCAAGCTTTATGCCTGTACTGTAATATGTTCAAGATATGTGAAAACAATAGGATTGTCTGTAGTTGTGCATCTCATTTCTCAATAGTAACATTATTGTGACATGGAACTTGAAGTTTGTTTCCTTAGCTTTCAGAAAAGGAAAAGTTAAAGGAACATATGTAGTGATTTTTTAAGAGAGAGCACATTTTACACCTGTGCAGACGCACATTCATATGAATAGTGCTTGGGAGTCTGCTGATATGGTTGTTTAACACTCTCCATGTTAATTTCTCCCACACATAAAAGATTTATTACTTGGGCATAGTGGCTGACACCTGTAATCCCAGCACTTTGGGAGGCCCAGTTGGGCAGATCACCTGAGGTCAGGAGTTTGAGACCAGCCTGGCCAACATGGTGAAAACCCATCTCTCTTAAAAATATAAAAATTAGCCAGCATGGTGGTGTGCGCCTATAATCCTAGCTACTTGGAAGGCTGAGGCAGGAGAATTGCTTGAACCCAGGAGGCAGAGGTTGCAGTGAGCAGAGCTCACACCACTCCATTCCAGCCTGGGTGACAGAGCAAGACTCAGTCTCAAAAAAAAAATAATAAACAATTTTAAACTCCATTTACAGATAATATAGCCAAACCTAACATTTTACAAATAAATGATTTTTTGCTGGTTTTTTCCAAGTCAGAATTGTGTACTTTTACTCCAGAAGACCACAGGGTCATCTGTTTCACACTTGCACAAACGTGCAAGACTAACTGAAACTGTTAGACAACAGAAGGATGTCCAGCATGCCACCTCCACCCTCCCTCCCTGTGCGGTGACCCCCTGCTTCTGCTTCTATACCCACTGGTGTCACCTCCAGTCCAGCAGCCTGGAGAGTCTGTCCTGCTTACTGCCATCTCTTCAGTGACGGGCCCACATGAGCTCGTAATAAACCCCTTAATATCACCTTTTTGGGTGCTCTGGTTTCAGGGCCAACACCAGTGGACTGTGGGGTAAGTTCTAAGCCTGGAAGTAGACAACTTAGGAGGCTCTTTACCCCATGCCCAGCTCTACTCACAGTGGCTGGGAGCGAGTAAGCAGCTGCACTTGCCGTCCATGCCACCTCAGAGCCCTTGGGAAGGCCTCAGCTTCCATCGCCAAGTTCCGTCTCTTCACCTGTCTTGACCAGTAACACCCACTGCCCCCACCATTACATTAAACCATTCTGTTGACTTTATTCTTTTTCACCAAGGAAGCCAAAACTCTTGACAAAACACAGTGAATAGGCATCATGCCTGTCTTACAAATGGGAAAATAAAAGTCCCCCCACGAGTTGGCATCAGTAGCGTTCACATCCCAGACTGATCCTGACATTTATTTTTGCAAAACAAACCATCTCAAAACTTGGTGCCATCAATATTCATTCTGTGCACAGAACTCTTGTTTGGACAGGGCTCCATCAGGATAGCTCCCCTTGGCTCCACTGGGCATTAGCGCCCAAGGTTGACAGGAGTCACAGAAGGCTCCTATGTCCAGGCTGCAGCTCTGGCTGGACTCCCTCACAGCATGTGTGTGGATCCCAAGGGCCAGCTGGAAGCTGGGCACCTTTCCTAACCAAGCATGCAACATCACTTGGTGTCCCTTCCACTGCACTCTGTTCATGAGAAGCCAGACACTGAAGCCAGCTCAAACTCAGGGAAAGGTAGTGAGACACGCACTTTTGAAGGAGCCACACTCTGCCTGCTTTGGCCACATTGTCTGGCTTCTCCAGCCTCAGTCTCTTTGGCCATGACACCATAATGATGGGAGGGATGAGTTAACAGACACCAAACAGAACTGCTGTAGCAACTGCCAAGTGCCTTGCACAGAGGAGGGGTGTGGGGTGCCCATGATATTACACTGCAAATGGCGTTTCCTTCTAGGGCTTTAATCTCCCAGAAAGACAGCTGCAATATCTCAGTGCTTTTGAGCCTTTATTTTCAACCCTACCCGCAGCGTCATTCTGCAGCTTCATCTATAATGGAGTGCACCACACCCTCTCAGCTTCGTCAGGGATGGGGGCCAAGGACTCCCTGTACCTGTCTTATCTGGAGATGAAACTCACCTGGGACTAACCAAAAGAATTTGAAGAAAAGTGAAGTCTCATTACAAAAACACAGAGGATTTTAGCCCAGTTTAACGCTAGAAGAAATGGGATCCTATTAAGGAAGGAAGTTTGGGGCAAAGCACCAGGAAATCCCTTGACGGGAAGTGTTGCTAGATTGAGGAAGTGTCCTAAAGGAAGTGGGAGACAGCTGTGGGCACTGTGTGCCCAGCCGTGGCCTTCCCAGCAGAGCCTGTGTGCATCATGTCCCACCCAAGTAAAAATAGAATTCATTTAGCAAAATGGGGTAGTTCCTTCACTTGCTAAAATAAATGGATATATATATATGTAATAGCTCTTTATTTGTTTCTCTTTCCTACCACTGTTCTCAGCCATTTGAGGCATGGAAGGTTGTGGACTGGGGAAAGGGCATTCCCACTCTGGCTCTCTGGTTTTCCGTGTTGTTGGGAACAGTATGTCCCAGGCTGTTTGCTTTAACCAGCATGCCTTTTATCACTGCAGAGCTACGAAGTGAAGAGTGTCCTGGGAAAGGAGGTGGGGTTGTTAAATTGTTTCGTCCAGTCCGTAACCGCCCACCCGACCAGCTGCATTGGATTGGAGGAAATCGAGCTTCTGAGTGCAGGAGGGGCCTCTGCAGAACACCAGGAGTTGCCGCAGGATCTGTGAACTTTGCAATGTGGCTGCAAGGGTGGTGGTGGTGGTGATTTGGGGTAGTTACTTGTTAACTATGGACACAGTGAATGTAGTTTACGATCTTGAAACGTCTTTTTCTGGGGAAATGTTAAGATATAGTTTTGTGAACTGTAAATCAAAATGCCTTTTTTTACAGTTTTATCTTTTTCTGCAAATTTAGGAACATACTCTTGTTTTCACGTTGAATCTTAAGCTTAAGCTCTTCATTTGGTATTTAGGCAATATATGAGAAGAAAAACTTTTGTTCATTTGTAATTTTAACAAGTTGAACATTTTACCAGGATTGAGCATGTTTTTCTTACAGTATTTGTTTTAACATTCCCCCAAAGAATACCCTGCAAAGCGTAAACCTTTGCCCCATACTATATTACTGTTCTATTACAATAAATGTCAAACTTAAGCACTTTGCAGTTCACTACTTTTTGGAAAATGTTCTAGGGAACTGTATCAGAGGTGAAACTGTTACCCATAAAGTGTAGCTCTCTGAACCGGTCTGATCGTCGCTCTGCTGAATGGTGGTGGGGATAGCTGGCTCCACCACACACCTGTTTAATCAGGCTGGGTAATGTGCACGGAGAGCAAAGATCACAGACTAAGGAACAGTCCGTTATCATTTGCTTTGCTGGCAGAGATTTAAACCAAGAATTAATCATGTTTGGACACTGTATTTTGTTGCCTTCCTCATAGAAATATAATCATGACAGGCTATGGTTAATAAGAAACACGTAGCAGCCTATGACCAAGAAATGGTGCCTGATACCAAGTGTTCCTGGGGTAAAGGCAGAAGGCTTTTTTAAAATTAAATCTTAAAACATTGTAATTACAGGCAAGACAGCTGGTCTTAAAAGCAGTTTTTTGACTGCCCTTTTAATCCACTACATGACTATTCCGGCTTTTCTGGAGCACTTTTGAAAATCTTGACTGTCCACAAGACTGAGGAAAGTGAAAGCAAAGTCCCGGGAAAGGGGAAGATGATTCAGCCGGGCTTCTGCCCCTCGCCCCTCCAGCAGCCTCTACAGTTAGGGAGCTCTTGGACTGTTCTTAGCAGGGGCCCCCCAAACAGCCAACCCTTCCCCACGTCTTGGGGAGCGCACCTTCTGCTGGAAAACTGCTAGCTTACCTGAGCTCAGCCGTGCTCCACCGAGCTTAAGCAAGTTAAATAAGACTAGGAGGGAGCCTTTAGCGCGTTTCAAAAGCGACACAGACCCTCTCTCCTGAGCAGCTCAGGCCTACTCCCCATCCGCCCGCCCGCCCGCGCGCGCGCGCGCGCGCGCGCACACACACACACACACACACACACACACACACACCTGGCGCCCGGGCTCCCTGGTGCTCGCTGGCTGCGGGTCCGGAACGCACCCTTCCCCAGCCGGGTCCTGCGCCACCGGCGGGCGGGCGGGAGTCACTGCGAATATAGGAAGCAGGGGCGGTTTCAAATGCTGCTTTATTCTTACGAATACTGTAAAAATTAATATAAAAAAGTGAGCATGCTCAGTCTTTTCCTCTTATCTACAATACAAAGGGTTTGTCTGAAAAGTCTGGTTTTTTCTTTTTACAAATGTACCTTAGCTGCATCAACAGGAGTAAGATGTAGAAAAAGCTACCATTACAAAAATAATTTAAGGGAAAATAAACACGTTTAGCTTCTCTCGCAGTTCAGTGGTGGTATAAGTCCAGGCTGTAGCTTCTTTGCGCTCCTATGTCCCAAGAAACTGCAGCGGGTGCCCGGTGGCTCTGGCTGCGCCGGGGCAGGGCGCGCTCCGCTCCGGGCCGTCGGGTCTGAGGTATGGGTCGTTGCTGAGTCTCTCCCGCCCCGGCCGCGCGTTACCGGCAGTCTGCGGTCCCGGCGGCCGGCAGGAAGGGCGGGCTGGGCAGCTGCTTGAAGAACTGCCGAAGGCCGGCCAGGTCCCGCGTGAGCTGCTCCACGCGCTGGTGCAGCTTCTCATTCTCGGCCGACAGCTCCACCAGCTTCTCCTGCATCTCCTGGTTGCGCCGCTTGGCCTTGTCGCGACTCTTGCGCACCGCGATGTTGTTGCGCTCGCGCCGCTGCCGGTACTCGGGGCTGCCGCGGTCCGGGCCCCTCTTGCCGGCGCTCTTCTCCCGGGCGGGGCCGGGCGCGGGGGTCGGCCCGGGACTGCTGCGCGGCGGCTCCGGCG
>NW_016826741.1:151595-166897 GCF_001698545.2 Rhinopithecus bieti
CTTTGTCATGTGTCCTGCAATTTGAGGCAGGCATTTCTGGTCAGACCCATTTATTATTTTAAATTTAAAATATAGGTTTTTTAAGCCGGAGGCAGTGGCTCATGCCTGTAATCCCAGCACTTTGGGAAGCTGAGGTGGGCGGATCACTTGAGGGCAGGAGTTTGAAACCAGCCTGGCCAACATGGTAAAACCCAATTTCTACTAAAAATACAAAAATTAGCCAAGCATAGTGGCGCGTGCCTGTAATCCCAGCTCCTCAGGAGGCTGAGGCAGGAGAATCGCTTGAACCCCGGAGGCAGAGGTTGCAGTGAGCCAATATCGTGCCATTGCACTCCAGCCTGGGCGACAGAGCGAGACTCCCTCTCAAAAAAAAAAAAAAAAAAGAAAAAAAAAAAAAAATTGAGATGGGATCTCACAATGTTGTCTCCGCTGGTTTCAAACTCCTGGGCTTAAGAGATTCGCCGGCCTCACCCTCCCAAAGTGCTGGGATTACAGGCGTGAGCCACCATGCCCAGCCCAAATCTATTAAATCACTATCCCTAGTCACACCTGCTCCATGTCGAGTCTCTTCCTCCGTAGGCCTCTCACCAGATCTGCGTCAGAACACCAAGCCTACTAACTGTGCGCAGTTTCTGCAGTCAGTTCCAGAGGTCATTTCTAATGTTGCATTATGGGATATTTAATAGGTTTCCTAAAGAACAAATGTATTTCTTTAGAGTTACTGAGAGGGTACGCAATGATGATGTCACACAATTACCTATTAAGACTCGAATCCAGCAATGCATGTAAGTGTGGACTTACATCCAGAAAAAGTTCTAGCACAATTTTTTTTCGTTCTCATATATTTAAGAAGCCACAGAAACACTATTAAAGCCCTCCCTAATCACTTAGGGAATGCAAAATAAATATTTATAAGGGATAACCATATCCTCCTAAAAACAACTCAGACTATTTTCAGTGAGATGATTTACTGATTCCGATAGTCAATATAATTACTTTTTATTTTTGAGACGGAGTCTCGCTCTGTCGCCAGGCTTGAGTGCAGTGGCACGCTCTCAGCTCACTGCAACCTCCGCCTCCCGGGTTCAAGCGGTTCTCCTGCCTCAGCCTCCCGAGAAGCTGGGATTACAGGCGCATGACACCACGCCCCGCTACTTTTGTATTTTAAGTAGAGACGGGGTTTCACCGTGTTAGCCAGGATGGTTTCGATCTTCTGTCCTCGTGATCCACCTGCCTCCGCCTCCCAAAGCTACATTTATTAACACTAAGTTGAGTTTACATGACAGTGATGCATATTGAGGTGCTTTACAGAAAGCGGTTAGAAAGCTCTTGCCTAGACCTGGCGCAGTAGCTCACGCCTGTAATCCCAGCACTTTTGAGAGGCCGAGGTGGGCGGATCACCTGAGATCAAGAGTTCAAGACCAGCCTGGCCAACATGGTGAAACCTTGTCTCTACAAAAATACAAAAATTAGCCGGGCATGATGGCAGGTGCCTTGTAATCCCAGCTACTTGGGAGGCTGAGGCAGGATAATCGCTTGAAACCTAGAGGCGGAATTTGCAATGAGCTGAGATCACGCCATTGCACTTCAGCCTAGGCGACAGAGTGAAACTCCGTATAAAAAAAAAAAAAAAAAAAAAAAAAGGCCAGGCACGGTGGTTCACACTTGTAATCCCAGCACTTTGGGAGGCCGAGGCGGGCAAATCACAAGGTCAGGAGATGGAGGCCATCCTGGCTAACACCGTGAAACCCCGTCTCTACTAAAAACACAAAAAATTAGCCAGGCGTGGTGGCAGGTACCTCTAGTCCCAACTACTAGGGAGGCTGAGTCCAGCCTGGGCGACAGAGCAGGACTCCGTCTCAAAAAAAAAAAAGAAAGAAAGAAATTCAGGAGGTTGAAAACTGTTAAAATGTGTTTGAGTTAATATATGCTGTTAATATATGCTCTTTGGGTCTGAAAGCCAGTCTGACTTCCCTTCATTCATAGGATGAAGTTGACCACAATTCAGCTGTCTCTCATCCTAGGGATCATATTTGGATACTTCAGATGGCAGAAGAGCAGTTCTGCTCCAAATTGTAGTCTGAAAAAATAAAACATTTTTGAGCACTGCTCTCTAAACGTAAATATGAAATGAAGTTTCAAGAGATGGGAAACTTTTTAGTGCTTTCTTCAGATTGTTATTCTCAACTATCAGATTAGATGGTTTTGTTTACCTTCTGCCTTCAGGCTATTCTAACCACGGCTTATTTTTCTGTGTTTTTGTGTCACCGTAGTGAATTTTTTTTTTTTTTTTTTTTTTTTAAGATAGAGTCTTGCTCTGTTGGCCAGGCTGGAGTAGAGTGGCACAATCTTGGCTCACTGCAACCTCTGTCTCCCGGGCTCAAGCAATTCTCCTGCCTCAGCCTCCTGAGTAGCTGGGATTATAGGCGTGTGCCACCATGCCCAGGTAATTTTCAGTACAGACGAGGTTTCACCATGTTAGCCAGGCTGGTCTCCAATTCCTGACCTCAGGTAATCTGCCTGCCTTGGCCTCCCAAAGTGCTGGGATTACAGGCATGAGCCACCACACCTGGCCATGAAATTTTTATATGTTACATGTTTATATCCAAAAATACTGACTTTTTTAGGATGAACCTTATTGCCAATGTGTGAGTTTGGAAAAGGAAGGACAAGAGTTAAAGGAACAAAATTATTGCTTGTTGGGGTCACGCACCCCTCATGCTGTTAAAGCATGCGCATGTCATTGAAACCTGCTGTGACTGGTAACAGTTTATATGTGTACTTCAGCTTCTAGCATCTAAGAGGCTGAGTCCCCAGATTGTAAAATAGCCAGAGCTGACAACAGGCATTGGATTCTGTGGGTTGGGTGTCCCACCTGCCAAATACCTGCTCACATTCTCCACAACAGAAAAGGAAAAGCAGTTTCTCTTCCCAGCCTACGTTTTCATCAAGTGGATTCATCCGTCCCTGGCCCACACCCGGCAGCCCCTCTGCCAGTCTCCTTGCACCCCAGGTCCCCAGCTGCCTCCTTGGTGACAGTGATGCTGCAGCTGCACCTGCTCCCCCAGGAAGGGTGCAGCAGGTCTGGACTCACAGCTTGCTCTCCCTGTCCAATCCATTCTCCAGATGGCCGCCCAAGAGAGCCTGTCACATCACTGTGTTCCTTAGAATCTGCTGAAGCTTTCTTGGCCTAGAGAATGGAGTTTCGGTTCTCAAGTGGGAGCCCTCCACTGCCCACTTCAAGAAGTCAGTTTCCTCTCACAACAACTGGCACCTGACTCAACTCCAAATACCAGGACCTGCCTGGTTTCCTGTGTGTGAAGCTGATGGTTCTACCGAGAGCTCTTTCTCCTCCGTACCACTCTGCTGGCAAGAGCCTTCCATTTGTTACAGACTGGCTTAAAATGGTGTCTGCCTCGATGGTGCTTTCTGTGACTGACTTAATCACTTCCTCATCTGACTTCTCAGGAAAAATACATCCCACATCTTGTCAATTATTAAATGCACTTTTTAAAATATTTTATTGAAATTCAGATGCATCTGACAATCACTGTTGTCCAGAGTGTCAGTTAGGATGTTTGTCTTTGTCCACATATGGGTGCCAGTGGCTGGGAGTGAATCCTGAGAATGATGGCGGAGAGCACTTTCTAAAGAAATGCTACAGCGCTCGCTGTCTTGATGGAATGGCGAGCAGTGGTGTATAAAAACCCGCAGGGCAATGACTCTGAAATGAAAAGTGATTCAGAGGAGACAGTGAGTGAACATGAAAGCATTTGGGAATATCTTAAGCAATTTACTTATATTGTCCTTTTTACATGTATGTAAGAGTGATATATTATTAAAATCAATGTCTAAAAGAAATTAAGTTCTTTCTATGAGTACAAAATCAAAATTTTAAGAATTATGAGAGAAGCAGCATCACCAAAAATGGCATAGTAAGGAATTCCGGTGCTCCACAAATACAACTGGCAAAAGCTGTCCTAATCAACTTTTACAGAACTCTGAAATCTAGCCACAAACTTACAGCAACCAGGGAAAGTATAATGAAGAAAGAAGCTGCTGCCGTGTACTACGAGAGCGCTGTGGTGTTTTAAACTGCCTACTTGCCATCCCTCCTTCTCCAGATCGCTGGTGGCCATGAAGTTGGCAGCATGAATTCCCGACACAGGCTGCTAGTGCCAGAGTGAACAACACAGACTGTGTTCTCAAAGAAACAGGGGAGCGTTGGGCCTGGCTGGCAGCTCCCTGAGGGACTAGAGCAAGGGTAGCATTTGCATTTGGGCATTTGCCAAGAGCAGCAAGGGCAAAAGTACTGGCTGTAGCAGCCTGAGACAAGCAATAGAAAGACCAAAAAGTCTGGGAAGGAAGAGCTTGAGGAAGAACATAAGTGGGGGAATAGGGCCTTTAAAAGCTCTTGCGTGTACCAGGGAATCACGTGCATGCCCAGCATGGGTGGGGTGCTCAGAAAAGGCCTGAGAAGACCCTAAGCCTCCACTTCTGGCTGACCTTCAAGATGTGCACATTCAAGAAGAGAAAGTTAAGACAGAAGTATAAACAACCTGGCTAAGTGTTAAAGGAGTATACCAACACAGAGCCAATCTCTAAAGACTGGAAGAGTTTCTGTAGGTACGTTTTCGTTTGTTTGTTTGTATTTTCCCTCTTTCTTTTATGGGTTGGGGGTTTTCGGCATTTAAGGTTACTCTGTTAAAAATACTAGCTGACCACTAAGCTAATGGAACAGACTTCAGCGGCCTCACACAACAAACAATACAGATGTTACAAAAGTAGTTTTGAAAAGTCAGTAACAAATAACAACGGCCCACAACAAATAGCAACAACAAACCCTTGGCAGGGGTGGAGGGTGGGGGCAGAATCTACTTTGCAGAGTTGCCACATTGTAATTATCAAAATGCTGAGTTTTTGACAAACATTTATGAAGCATGCAAAGAAACAAGAAAGTATGAACCATTCACAAGCATACTCTGAAGAAATTAATAGAAATTATCCCTGAGGAAGCCAGACATTGGACTTAGTGGACAAAAACTAAATCACCTGTATTTTAAATGCTCAGAGTTAGGGCAAACCATGTACAAAGGACTAAGGAAGCCAGCAGCATGAAGTATCACCAAATAGAGAATATCAGTAAAGAGAAAGAAATTACCAAAAAAGAACCAATTATAAATTCTGGAGCTGAAATGAAATGAAAAATCACTAGGAGGTTACAACAATAGGTTTAAACAGGCACCAGAAATAATCAGACTGGGTGCAGTGACCCACACCTGTAATCCCAGCACTTTGGGAGGCCGAGGCAGGCAGATCATTTGAGGTCAGGAGTTTGAGACCAGCCTGACCAACATGTTGAAACCCTGACTCTACTAAAAATCCAAAGAAAATTAGCCAGGGATGGTGGCACATGCCTGTAGTGTCAGTGACTTGGGAGGCTGAGGCAGGAGAATCTCTTGAACCAGGGAGGCAGAGGTTGCAGTGAGCCAAGGTCATGCCACTACACTGCAGCCTGGGCAACAGAGCAAGACTCCATCAGAAAGAAAGAAAGAGAGAGAGAGAGAGAGAGAGAGAGAGAGAGAGAGAGAGGAAGAGAGAAAGAGAGAAAGAAAAAAGAGAGGGAGGGAAGGAAGAGGGAGGGAGGAAGGGAAGAAGGAAAGGAAGAGGGAGGGAGGAAGGAAAGGAAAGGAAAGGAAAGGAAAGGAGGAAAGGAAAGGAAAGGAGGAAAGGAAAGGAAAGGAAAGGAAAGGAAAAAGGGAAGGGCAGGGCAGGGCAGGGCAGGGCAGGGCAGGGCAGGGCAAACTGGAATATAGGACAATTGAAATTATGCAGCCAGAGAAGCACAAAAGAAAAGAATGAAGACAAGTGATCCAAGCCTAAGGGACCTGTGTGACATCATCAAGTAGATCAACATATGCATAACGAGAGTCCCAGAAAGAGGAGACAAGGAGAAAGTAGCAGAAAGACTACCTAACAAATAATAGGCCGGGCACAGTGGATCACGCCTGTAATCCCAGCACTTTGGGAAGCCAAGGTGAGTGGATCACCTGAGGTCAGGAGTTCAACACCAGTCTGTTCAACATGGTGAAACGTCATCTCTACTAAAAATACAAAAATTAGCCAGGCATAGGGGTGGGCACCTGTAATCCCAGCTACTTGGGAGGCTGAGGCAGGAGAATCGCTTGAACCTGGGAGGTAAAGGTTGCAGTGAGCTGAGATTGTGCCACTGCACTCCAGACTAGGGGACAGAGTGAGACTCCATCTCAAAAAAAAAAAAAAAAAAAAAAAAAAAAAAAAAAAAAGAAAGAAAGAAAGAAAGAATAGCCAAAATGTCCCATATTTTATGAAATACATGAATCTATGCATCCAAGAAGCTCAACAACACCAAGTAGGGCAAACTCAAAGAGATCCATACTTAAAAACACTATAGTCAAATTATTGAACACCAAACAAAAAGAGACAATCTGGAAAGCTGCAAGAGCAAAATGACTCATCACATACAAGAGATCCTGAATAAAATTAATAATCAGTTTTTCATCAAAACCATGGTGGTCAGGAGACAGTGGGATAAAAGAAAAAAGTCAACCAGGAATACCATATCCAGCAAAAATTGAGACATTAAGACATTTCCAGCTAAACAAAAACTGATGTATTTCACAAACAGACCTGCTCTAGAAATCCTAAAGAGAGTCTTCCAGGATGAAACAAAAGGACATCACACAGTAACTCAAAAGCCTGCAAAAATAAAGAGCAATGGCAAATGTAGCTACATAGTGAAATATAAAAACACCCTTTGGTTTATAACTTCCTTTTTCATTTTGCTAAATAGTTTAAAAGACAAACCCCTGAAACAAGAATTGCAAAGCTATGTTAATGGACACACAATATATAAAGATGCAGTTTGTGATACTACAACATAAAGTGTGGGAAGAGGGGCACAACAGAGCTGTAGAGGAGCAGATCTTTGTATACTATGAAACTCAGTTGGTATTTAATTAAAATTTGGTTGATATACAGTTAATCGTTATTCCTCAAAGTAAACACTAACACAAAAACTAAAAATATATACAGAAATGGAAATAAGGGAATCAAAGTGGTGTACTGGAAGATATCTTCTGGTAGGTGAATGGATAAACTATGATACACCCAGTTTCTAGCCATGAAAAGACATGGAGGAAACTTAAATTCATATTACTAAGTGAAAGAAACACATCTGAAAAGGCTACCTACATGCTGTATGATTCCAACTCTGTGATATCCAGGAAAAGGGAAAACTATGGACATAGTAAAAAGATCACTGGTTGCCAGGGGTTCAGTGGGAAGGAGGGAGAGATGAGTAGGTAGACCACAGGGAACTTTCAGGGCACTGAAACTAGTCTGTATGATACTATAATAGTAGATACATTTGTTTAAACTCACAGGATGTACAACACCAAGAGTGAACACTAATGTAAAACTATGGACACTGGTTGATAACAGTGTGTTAATGTTGGTTCATGGATTGTAGAAAACACACCACGCTGGCTCAGATTATTGGCGGTGAAGGAGGGAGTGTGTATTGGGATGGGAGCAAGGAGGCCTATGGGCATTCTACCTTTCACTAAATTTTTCTGTGAACATAAAACTACTCTAACCATAAAGTCTGTTTTTTTAAAGGAGCAAAATATCAAGTAAACTGGAGGTTTAAATAAAGAGAAAACCTGGTCTCTCCTGAAAAAATGCAAATACGGTGAGGTTAAGAGCTGTAGCACTATTTTTCTCTAGTGTCTTTCACTCTTTTAGGCACATATTTTGCACTCAATAAGATTTTCTGGGCCGGGCGCGGTGGTCAAGCCGTAATCCCAGCACTTTGGGAAGGCCGAGACTGGGCGGATCACGAAAGTCAGGAGATCAAGACCATCCTGGCTTCACGGTGAACCCCGTCTCTAACTAAAAAAATACAAAAATCTAGCCCGGGCGAGGTGGGCGGGCGCCTGTAAAGTCCCAGCTACTCAGGAGGCTGAGGCAGGAGAATGGCGTAAACCCGGGAGGCGGAGCTTGTGCAGTGAGCTGAGATCCCGGCCACTGGCACTCCAGCCTGGGCGTAGAGCGAGACTCCTTCTCAAAAAAAAAAAACCCGTCTTCTACTAAAAAATACAAAAAACTACCGGGTGGAGGTTGGCGGGGCCTGTGTCCCAGCTACTCGGAGCTGAGGCAGGAGATGGCGTGAACCCGGGAGGCGAGTTGCAGTGGCTGAGATCCGTGCCACTGCACTCCAGCGCGGGCACAGAGCGAGACTCCGTCTCAAAAAAAAAAAAAAAAAAAAAAAAAAAAAATTTTCTGAAATAAAGGGAATTTTGTGTGTGACTTTAGGCAAGTCATTTCTCACCTCCCTTTTTTTTTTCTGGAGATGGAGTCTCACTCTGTGCCCAGGATGGAGTGCAGTGACGCAATCTCGGCTCACTGCAACCTCCACCTCGCCAGTTCAAGCAATTCTCCTGCCTCAGCCTCCCAAGTAGCTGGGACTACAGGCATAGGCCACCACTCCTGGCTAACTTTTGTGTTTTAGTAGAGACAGGGTTTCACCGTGTTGCCCAGGCTGGTCTTGAACTCCTGAGCTCAGGCAACCCACCTGCCTTGGTCTCCCAAAATGCTAGGATTACAGGTGTGAGCCACCACACCCAGCCAAGTCATTTCCCCTTTAATTTATTTTTATTTATTTATTTATTTTGAGATGGAGTCTCACTCTGTCACCCAGCCTGGAGTGCAATGGCACAATCTCGGCTCACTGCACCCTCCACCTCCCAGGCTCAAGTAGTTGTCCTGCCTCAGTCTCCTGAGTAGCTGGGACTACAGGCATGCACCACTACACCCAGCTAATTTTTGTATTTTTTGTAGAGACAGGGTTTCACCATATTGGCTGGGCTGGTCTTGAACTCCTGACCTCATGATCCACCCACCTTAGCCTCCCAAAATGCTGAGGGGTGAACCAGTGCACCTGGTCCATTTCCCCTCTCTTTACCATATATTCTTTATGTAAAAAATAAGAGTAATAAGTGGGGGGAAATGGTATGGTAGAAAAAAATCGAACAAAAGAAGGCAATATGAGTTGAATTCAGGAACAAAAATTAAATGAAGCCTACAGGGGAAAAAAAGCAAAATGATAAAAGTGCTTTTTAATTAGTAGAAATGCAGATGGTAACAAAGGTGTTGAGGTGGATTATATGATATCAAACAAAATAGACTAAGTCAAAACTTGTTACAAGAGACAAAGACATTATATGTAGATAAAATGGTCAATCTATCAAGAAGATAAGTCAGTTTTACAGATGTACATATCAAAAAAGAACCCCAAAATACATGAAGGAAAATTTGACAGAGATGAGAGAAGAAATAGATAGTTTTATAATAATCGTTGGAGTTTAAATACCTCATTTTCAATATGAATAACAAAATAGAGCCCCTAAAGAACACTACACACCAACTAGACTTAATGGACATACACTGACTGTTTCACTCAGCAGCAGCAGAATACACATTCTTCTGAGTTGCACATGGGACATTCTCTAGGACAGACAACATGTTAGGTCACAAACAAGTTTGACAGATTTAAAGGATTGAAATAAGACAAAGCATCTTCTCTGACTACAATCTTTCTCTGACTAGAAATCAAAAATAGAAGGAAAACTCAGTTTTCGCGATTAATGTGGAACTTACACAACATACAATGGGCAAAAGAAAAAATTACAGCTGAAATTAGAAAATGCTTTTTTGGGGTAATTCAACACAAAAATAGAACATATCCAAACTTATGGGACATAGTGAAAATTGTGTTCAGAGGGAGATTTATAGCAATATATGCCTATGTTTTAAACTAGAAAAAGAAATCTCCCAGATCAATCATTTCACACATTAAGAAACCAGAAAAAGGCCGGGCGCTGTGGCTCAAGCCTGTAATCCCAGCACTTTGGGAGGCCGAGACGAGCGGATCATGAGGTCAGGAGATCGAGACCATCCTGGCTAACACGGTGAAACCCCGTCTCTACTAAAAAATACAAAAACCTAGCCGGGCGAGGTGGCGGGCACCTGCAGTCCCAGCTACTCAGGAGACTGAGGCAGGAGAATGGCGTAAACCTGGGAGGCAGAGCTTGCAGTGAGCTGAGATCCGGCCACTGCACTCCAGCCCGGGCGACAGAGTGAAACTCCGTCTCAAAAAAAAAAAAAAAGAAACCAGAAACAAAAAAAGAACAAGCTAAGCCCAAAGTTAGCAGAAGAAAGGATTAATACAGATTACAGAAAAAAAGGAAAGAAAGATCAGAAAAATAATACAATCAATAAAACCAAAATTTGGCTCTTTTAACAAGATTAACAAAAAACGACAAACATTCAGCTAGATTTACCTAGATTGAGCAGAGAAAAAGAAGAGTCAGATTATGAAAACCGGTAAGAAACTAGGCCATTACTATAAACCTTATATAAATAAAAAAGATCACGAGAATAATATGATAAATTATACACCAACAAATTAAATAATCTAGATGAACAAATTCCTAGAAACTACTAAAACTAACTAAAGAAGAAATGGAAAATCTGAGCAAATTTATAATGTTTTTGAATTAGTAATCAAACATTATTTCAACAAAAATAAGCTCAGGGCAAGATGGCTTCACTGATGAATTGTAAAAAACATTTAAAGAAAAATTGACCAGGCATGGTGGCTCACACCTATAATCCCAGCACTTTGGGAGGCCAAGGCGGGCAGAGTGTTTGAGATCAGGAGTTCGAGACCAGCCTGACCGAGATGGTGAAACCCAATCTCTACCAAAAGTACAAAAATTAGCCAGGCATGGTGGCATGCGCCTGTAATGTCAGCGACTTGGGAGGCTGAGGCGGAGAATCGCTTGAACCCAGGAGGCAGAGGTAGCGGTGAGCCGAGATCGCACCACTGCACTCCAGCCTGGGCGACAGAGCGAGACTCCATCTCAAAAAAACAGAAAACGAAAAATTAACATCAATCCTTCTCAAAGTTTTCCAAAAGGAAGAAGAGGAGGGAACATTTTCTGATTCATTCTATAAATCCATATAAATATTACCTGATGCGAAGGCCAAATGAAGATATTACAAGAGAAGAAAATTTGTAAACTGGCCAGGCATGGTCGCTTGAGCCCAGGAGGTTGAGGCTGCAGTGAGCCATGATCATGCCACTACACTCCAGCCTGGGTGACAGAGTGAGACCCCCCCCTTTTTTTGAGATGGAGTCTCACTCTGTCAGCCAGGCTGGAGTGCAGTGGCACAATCTCTCCTTACTGCAACCTCCGCCTCCTGGGTACAAGTGATTCTCTTGCCTCAGTCTCCTGAATAGCTGGGACTACAGACACCTGCCACCACGTCCAGCTAATTTTGTGTATTTTTAGTAAAGACGGGGTTTCTCCATGTTGGCTGGCTGGCCTTGAACTCCTGACCTCAGGTGGTCCACCCATCTTGGCCTCCCAAAGTTCTGGGATTACAGGCGTAAGCCACTACCCCAGCCCAAGATCCTGTCTTTAAAAAAAAAAAGGAAAAGAAAATTTGCTGACCAACATCCCCATGAATATAGGGAATGCAGAAATCCTCAAAATATATAAAATAAAAACTAAGAACCTACCAAAGCTTAGTCCAACCACCTTTTACACAGATTTTACATATCAACCATGTAGGATTTATTCCAGAAATACAAGGCTAATTCTGCATAAAGAAAAAAAATCAATCAATGCTACATTAATAAAATGAAGGAAAAAACCTATAAGATTATCTCAATTAATGCAGAAAAAGCATTTGACAAAATCCAATGTCCTTTCTTCATAAAAACACTCAACAAAATAGGAATATAAGAGAATTTCATCAACAGAATAATTAGTACTTATGAAAAAGCCACAGCTAACATCATACTCAATGGAGAGAAACAGCTTCTAAGATTAGGAACAACAAGTGTACCTGCTTTCCACACACACAATACTAGAAATTCTAGCCAGAGCAATTAGGCAAGAAAAAGAAATCAATGGCAAACAAAATGGAAATGCAGAAGTAAAATTGTATCTATTCCAGAGGACATTATATTTATAGAAAACATTTTTTACTTCATAAAAATCTGTTAGAGCTAAATAAATAAAATTAGCAAAGATTCTGGGTACAAGATCAACATGCAAATATCAGTTGTATTTTTGTAGACTAGCAATGAACAATCTGAAAGAGAAATTTTTTAAAAAATTTACTCATGATAGCATTGAAAAGAATAAAATACTTAGGAATAAATTTAACCAAAGACCTGAAAATTTGAGTGTGTTATACACTGAAAATTATAAAATATTATAAAGAAATGTAAATAAATGGAAAGAAAACCCATGTCATGGACTGAAAGACTTAATAGTGTTATGATGACAAAACTGCCCAAAGCAATCTACAGATTCAGTGCATTTCCTATCAAACTCGAAATGACCCTTTTTGCAAAACTAGAAAGGCTGATTCTCAGGTTCATAGATAATTGTAACAGACCTGAACCTCAACAGAATCTTGGGGAAAAAATAACAAATTTTGAGGGCTCACACTTTCCAATTTCAAAACTTACTACAAAATTATAGTAAACAACACAATATGGTGCTGCATAAACATATAGATCAATAGAATAGAATCGTGAGTCAAGAAATAAACTCATAAGACCATCCAATGAGGAAAAAATAGTCTCTTATACAAAAGCTTGACCGGGCTCAGTGGCTCATGTCTATAATCCCAACACTTTGGGGAGCCTGAGGTGGGTGGATCACATGAGGTCAGGTGTTCAAGACCAGCCTGACCAATGTGGTGAAACCCCGTCTCTACTAAAAATGAAAAAAAAAAAAAAAAAAAATAGCCAGGAGTGGCAGCTCATGCCTGTAGTCCCAGCTACTCAGGAAGCTGAGGCAGGAGAATTGCTTGAATCCAGGAAGTGGAGGTTTCAGTGAGCCAAGATTGCACCACTGCACTCCAGGCTGGGCAATAGTCTCAAAAAAAAAAAAAAAAATGCTGAAACAACTGGGCATATACAAACAAGAGATTTAATTTTGGCTCCTACACCACACCTCATAGGAAAATTAACTGAAAATGGATCAAAGACATAAATGTAAGGGCTAAAACCATCAAACTCTGAAGAAAACATAGGAGTAAATCTTCATGACCTTCATTTTGTTGATGGATTCTTAGTAATGATATGAAAAGCAAAGCAACAAAAGAAAAAAATAGATAAATTGGATGTCATCAAAATTAAAATGTTTGTGCACCAAAGGACACCATAAAGAGAGTGAAAAGTGAAGCCAATGAATGGGAGAAAATATTTGCAGACCATATTTTGATAAATGTCTAGTATCCAGAATATATAAAGAGCTCTTAGAACTCAACAACAAAAAGACAACCCAGTTACAAGATAGGCAACAGACTTGAATAGCCTTTTCTCCACAGAAGACATACAAATGACCAAGAAGAAATCAAAAGCACTCAGATAAAGTTGGAAGGTATTCCAAGATGGCCGAATAGGAACAGCTCCAGTCTGCAGCTCCCAGCATGATTGACACAGAAGACAGAAGATTTTCTGAATTTCCAACTGAGGTACCTGGTTCATCTCATTGGGACTGGTTGGACAGTGGGTGCAGCCCACAGAGGGCACGCTGAAGCATGGCGGTGTGTTGCCTCACCCGGGAAGTGCAAGAGGTCAGAGGATTTCCCTTTTCTAGCCAAGAGAAGCCACGACAGACTACCTGGAAAAACAGGACACTCCCCGCCCAAATATGGCACTTTTCCCAAGGTCTTAGCAATCGGCAGACAAGGTGATTCTCTCCCGTGCCTGGTTTAGTGGGTCCCACGCCCACAGAGCCTTGCTCACTGCTAGCACAGCAGTCTGAGAAGTGGCAGCCTGGCTGGGTGAGGGGCGTCTGCCATTGCTGAGGCTTGAGTAGGTAAACAAAGCTCAAACTGGGTGGGGCCCACCACAGCTCAACAAGGCCTACTGCCTCTAGACTCCACCTCTGTGGGCAGGCCATAGCTGAACAAAAAGCAGCAGACAGCTTCTGCAGACTTAAATGTCCCTGTCTGACAGCTCTGAAGAGAGCAGTGGTTCTTTCACACAGTGTTTGAAATCTGAGAATGGAATGACTACCTCCTCAAGTGGGACCCTGACCCCCATGTAGCCTAACTGGGAGACACCTCCAGTAGGGGCTGACAGACACCTCATATAGGTGGCTGCCCCTCTGGGACAAAACTTCCAGAGGAAGGATCAGGCAGCAATATTTGCTGTTCTGCAATATTTGCTCTTCTGCAGCCTCCACTGGTGATACTCAGACAAACAGGGTCTGGAGTGGACCTCCAGCAAACTCCAACAGATCCGCAGCTGAGGGATCTGTTAAAAAGAAAACTAACAAACAGAAAGGAAAAGCATCAACATTAACAAAAAAGGTCATCTACACCAAAACCCCATCTGTAGGTCACCAACATCAAAGACCAAAGGTTGATAAAACCACAAAGTTGGGGAGAGCAGAAAAGCTGAAAATTCTAAAAATCAGAATGCCTCTTCTCCTCCAAAGGATCACAGCTCCTCATGAGCAATGAAACAAAACTGAGCAGAGAATGACTTTGACGAGTTGACAGAAGTAGGCTTCAGAAAGTATGTAATAACAAACTTCTCTGAGCTAAATGAGGATGTTCGAACCCATCACAAGGAAACTAAAAACCTTGAAAAAAGATTAGATGAATGGCTAACTAGAATAAACAGTGTAGAGAAGACCTTAAATGACCTGATGGAGCTGAAAACCATAGCATGAGAACTACGTGGCACATGCACAAGCTTCAATAGCCAATGCAATCAAGTGGAAGGAGTGGTATCAGTGATTGAAGATCAAATTAATGAAATAAAGCTAGAAAACAAGGTTAGAGAAAAAAGTAAAAAGAAACAAACAAAGTCTCCGAGAAATATGGGACTGTGTGAAAAGACCAAACCTACGTTTGATTGGTGTACCTGAAAGTGATGGGGAGAATGGAACCAAGTTGGAAAACACTCTTCAGGGTATTATCCAGGAGAACTTCCCCAACCCAGCAAGGCAGACCAACATTCAAATTCAAGAAATATAGAGAACACCATAAAGATACTCCTCGAGAAGAGCAACCCCAAGACACGTAATTATCAGATTTGCCAAGGTTGAAATGAAAGATGCCAGACAGAAAGGTCGGGTTACCCACAAAGGGAAGCCTATCAGACTAACAACGGATCTCTCTGCAGAAACCCTACAAACCAGAAGAGAATGGAGGCAAATATTCAT
>NW_016826742.1:0-282 GCF_001698545.2 Rhinopithecus bieti
GGGCTTCAATGCTTTCCCAAATATCCTATTGCAGATTCCACGAAAAACAGTTTTTCCAAACTGCTCCAAGAACAGAATTGTGCTACTCTGTGAGATGAATACATACATCACAAATAAGTTTCTCAGAAAGCTTCTTTCTAGTTTTTACGTGAAGGTATTTCCTTTTTCACCATAGGCTGCAAGGTGATCCAAAATATCACTTCTCACATTTCCCAAAATAGTGCTATTAAAAGTCTCCATGAAAAGAATGATGTAACTCTGTGAGATGAATTCACAAATCCC
>NW_016826743.1:0-283 GCF_001698545.2 Rhinopithecus bieti
GTGGAGGGTATCTGTGAGGGAGGGCAGAGGAACTGGGAGATGCCAGGCACTGGGAACCCACAGGGGCTGGCCCCACTTTTTCCCCCTGGTGTAGGGAGCCCCTTCAGTTGCACCAGGGACTGACAGATGCTGAGGAAGCCCTGATCCCTCCCACCACCCACTCACAAGGCCCTGCCTGCATTAGGGAGGCTTCTTGGGACCTCCCATCATTATCAGTACCCCCGGAAAATCCTGGGATTGGAGAGAGCTGGCTGGCTCTTGTTCTGCTCGGTGGGATCTGAAG
>NW_016826744.1:0-6445 GCF_001698545.2 Rhinopithecus bieti
AATATTGCAGAACAGCAAATACTGCTGCCTGATCATTCCTCTGGAAGCTTCATCTCAGAGGGGCAGCCACCCTATATGAGGTGTCTGTCAGCCCCTACTGGGAAGTGTCTCCTAGTCAGGCTACACAGGGGTCAGGGACCCACTTGAGGAGGCAGTCTGTCTGTTCTCAGAGCTTAAACGCCATGCTGGGAGAACCACTGCTCTCTTCAGACATGGACGTTTAAGTCTGCAAAAGTTGTCTGCCGCCTTTTGTTCCGCTATGCCCTGCCCACAGAGGTGGAGTCTAGCGGCAGTAGGCCTTGTTGAGCTGCGGTAGATTCCGCCCAGTTCGAGCTTCCTGGCCGCTTTGTTTAGCTACTCAAGCCTCAGCAATGGCAGACACCCCTCCCCCAGCCAGGCTGCCACCTCACAGATCAATCTCAGACTGCTGCACTAGCAGTGGTCAAGGCTCCATGGGTGTGGGACCATCCAAGCCAGGCACGGGAGAGAATTACCTTGTCTGACGGTTGCTGAGACCTTGGGAGAAGCTCAGTATTTGAGCCAGGAGTGTCCCATTTTTTTCCAGGTAGTCTGTTATGGCTTCCCTTGACTAGGCAACGGAAATCCCCTGACCCCTTATGCTTCCTGGGTGAGGTGACACCCTGCCCTGCTTCAGCTTGCCCTCCATGGGCTGCACCTACTGTCTAACCAGTCCCAATGAGGTGAACTAGGTACTTCAGTTGGAATGCAGAAATTACCTGTCTTCTGCGTCAATCATGCTGGGAGCTGCAGACCAGAGCGGTTCCTATTCGGCCATCTTGGAACCTCTTCTCGGTTTAATAGTTCTCAATACCATCTAAGAGTTTCAGGATTAATACGTGAAGAAAGATGTGATTATTTGTGTATGTGAGAGGAAAGGGGAGAATAAAAGAGGGTTTAAGGGCACAGAATCTGGAGCCAGAGTGACTCAGTAGGATCAAATCCCAGCTTTGTTACTTATTAGCTGTGAAATTTGTGGCAAGTCACGTTATCCCTCTGTTTCTGAGTTTCCTCACTTGTAAAATGGGAGATGTGATTGTAATCTGCTATCATAGAACTATTGTGATAAATAAATAGGTTATTACATGTGAAACCCTTAGAGTCTACCATCCAGTAAACACTATATAAGTGGAGATACACTTTATTATCTGCAATAGACTGAATGTTCGTGTTCCCCCCAAAATTCACATGTTGAAACTGTAATCCTAACGTGATGGTACTAGAAGGTGGGGCCTTTGGGACAGAATCAGGTCATAAAGGCATAGTCCTCATAATGGGATTAGTGCTATTATAAGAAGAATTCAGAATGCAAGCTAGCTCTCTCTCCACCATGCAAGAATATAACCAGAAGTTGACAGTCTACATCCTGGAAGAGGGCCCTTACTAGAACTCAACTATGCTGGCACTCAGGTCTCAGACTCCTAGTCTCCACAACTGTGAGAAATAAATGTTTGTTGTTTAAGCCACCCAGTCTGTGGTAATTTGTTATAGCAGGCCAAACTACAACATGATTCAAATTCTCGCTTTCTGAAATAAGAACTTGAGTAGATTCAGATAAATTTTCTGAGAATTCCCTACTATCCAAATTCAGGAACCAGAATAAATTTGAAGAGAGAGAGATACTTTTGCTGCTTATTATAGCTCAGCCTCTCTTCGTGTGCCAGACACTATGCTATGTGATTTACATGTAAGAATAAACCAACCTGCTGAAGTAAGCATAATTATTATTCCTAGTTTTCCGCTATGGAAACTGAGGCACACAGAAGTTAAGCAATTTGCCTGAAATTACTCAGTAGGTGGCAGCAGCAGGATTTGAACCAAGATTTGTTCTGACTCCAGACCATCATCATTGCTACCTAAGTCTGTCAAGGATACCATCTCTTCTCCTCTTTTGGCCTCAGATACCAGGTGAGGGCAGTTTCTCTACCTACTGAGAGTTAAAAAGAATAAACAAGCAAGGATAGCCACTGCTCACTGCTGAATTTTCTCTTCTCTGCCCCTTTCCCTAGGTGTTTTGAGAAGTTCTTGTGTCATAGGAAAGCCATTTTCAGATTTCTAAAGCGGCAAGTAAAATACTGTGGGGTTTTTTTAAGATCTTAGAAAATCTTCCATTATTGGCCTATTTTCTGAGGGGTAGGTGTGGAAGGTGATGAGACAACTTAAGATCATGAACCTAAATAACACAAAATTTATGATAGCAGCATGTAGGATGAGGAATGCTGAATATCTATTGCTTTTGTCCACAGACATTTATTGACTTGGTCTAACAGCCTCCTTGGAGAACTGTTGTCTCAAAAGAAGTCCAGGTAAAATATTATACTGTATATGGGATTCATGCTTAATGAGTAGATTTTAGCTGCACTTGCCACAAAAAAGTGCATAACTATATAAGATAATGGATATGTTAATTTTTTACTATAGTAACATTTTTACTATTTATGCCATAACATCATATTGTATACTTTAAATATACATGATAAAATTTACTTATATAAAAAAGACCATCAAACTGTATGTCAGTAAAAATGGTGGACTAGGGAAACTTAAGTGTCCATCACTCTCCTGAAACACCAAAAACATCCTACAGAAGCCATCAGAACGAACCTCATGCCAAGTCTGGGAAATAGTCTAAGGTTTACAACAACAAAGGTAACACTTCACAGGAGAAAGGCAACTTTGTTTGTGGGAGGTCTTTGAGGCATTTTAATTCACCCTAGACCCACTTCCTTCTTGGATTCAGTGCTGATCTTGAAGATGGCGGCCACCATTCAAGGATGACTACCAGGTTCCAGAGGGAGCAAAGCAGAACTTGTTCCCAAATAGTTGAGTTTGTCTGTTTTTGACCTCTCTGGGGTTTCCCTGAAAGAATGATGGAAAGGTCTCCCTTAGTTTTGCCTAAGTTGGAAATCTATTAGGGCAGAGTGGTTTCATGGAGGACGTTATCTGAAAACGTTGAAAGACAAATGAAAAATTTGCTACAACCTAGGGCAAAAAATAACAGTTGGAAGAAACAATAGACATGCTAAAATCCTGGAAGGAAAACCTAGGAAGTGAGATTTGTTTTGGGGAGAGTAAGGCTTTGAAATAGGTCTTGTGTATACTCTGGAATTTAGAAAGCCACATGCATGCCCAGGGCAGAGCACAGATTCAGAAAAGACCCAAGAAGAACATAGCTTTCAATGCTAGATAATGTTTAGATTCAGTGTAATCAGGAAGTGAAGGCTAAGACAGAGTTGTAAATGGCCTGGCTAGGCATAGAAGGAAGACTCCAACATAGAGCCAATGTGCAGAAAACTGGAGTTTTTTCTTCTTTCCCCTTTCCCCACCATTTCTTTCTTCACATGAGAAAAAGAAAACTGTAGACCAAATTCTGTATGAATATAGAAGCAAAAATTCTTAACAAAATACTAGTGAACCAAATTCAACAGCATTTAAAAAGGATTAACATCATAACAAAAAGATTTATCCTAGGAATATGAGGGTTTTCAACATATGAAAACCTATCAATGGAATACATCACATTAATAGAATGAAGGGAAGAAAACACTACATGATCATCTTGATTAATGGAAAAAAGGCATTTAACAAAATCCAATTCCCTTTCATAACAAACACACAGAACAATTAGAACTAGAAGAAAACTTCCTCAACATTCTAAAGGGCATTATGAAAACTCACAGGTAACATGGCACTAAATGATGAAAGACTGAAAGCTCTACCCCCTTAAAAAAAGAAACAAGACAAAAATGCCCACTTTCACCACACTTTCATTTTTCTTCTAAAAAAACACGGGATACATGTACAAGAATGTACAGGTTTGTTACATAGGTATACATGTGCCATGGTGGTTTGTTGTATCTATTGACCCATCCTCTAAGTTTCCTCCCCTCACCCCCCACCACCCAACAGGCCCCAGTGTGTGTTTTTCCTTTCTCTGTGTCCATGTGTTCTCATTGTTCAACTCCCACTTATGAGTGAGAACATGCAGTATTTGGTTTTCTGTTCCTGTGTTAGTTTGCTGAGAATGATGGATTCCAGCTTCATCTATGTCCCTGCAAAGGACATGATCTCATTCCTTTTTATGGCTGCATAGTATTCCATGGTGTCTATGTACCACATTTTCTTTATCCAGTCTACCATTGATGGGCATTTGGGTTGGTTGCATGTCTTTGCTATTGTAAATAGTGCTGCAATAAACATACATGTGCATGTATCTTTATAGTAGAATGATTTATATTCCTTTTGGTATGTACCCAGTAATGGGATTGCTGGGTCAAATGGTATTTCTGGTTCTAAATCCTGGAGGAATCGCCATACTGTCTTCCACAATGGTTGAACTAATTTACATTCCCCACTGACAGTGTAAAAAAGTTTACCTATTTTGCCACAGCCTCACCAGCATCTATTGTTTCCTGACTTTTTAGTAATTGCCATTCTGACTGGCGTGAGATAGTATCTCACTGTGGTTTTGATTTGCCTTTCTCTGATGACCAGTGATGTTGAACTTCTTTTCATATGTTTGGTGGTCACGTAAATGTCTTCTTTTGAGAAGTGTCTCTTCATATCCTTTGCTCACTTTTTGATGGGGTTGTTTGTTTTATTCTTGTAAATTTAAGTTCCTTGTAGATTTTGGATGTTAGACCTCTGTGAAATGGGTAATTGCAANTATAAAATTTAAAATAGTTTTTTTCTAATTCTGTTGAGAATGTCAATGGTAGTTTGATGGGAGTAGCATTTAATCTATAAATTACTTTGAGCAGTATGGCCATTTTCATGATATTGATTCTTCTTATCCATGAGCATGGAATATTTTTCCATTTGTTTGTGTCCTCTTTTATTTCCTTGAGCAGTGGTTTGTAGTTCTCCTTGAAGAGGTCCTTCGTGTCCCTTGTAAGTTGTATGCCTAAGTGTTTTATTCTCTTTGCAGCAATTGTGAATGGGAGTTCATTCATGATTTGGCTCTCTGCTTGTCTATTGTTGGTGTAAAGGAATGCTCGTGATTTTTGCACATTGATTTTTTATCCTGAGGCTTTGCTGAAGTTGTTCATCAGTTTAAGGAGTTTTGGGGCAGAGATGATGGGGTTTTCTAAATATACAACCATGTCATCCCTAACAGAGACAATTTGACTTCCTCTCTTCCTATTTGAATACCCTCTATTTCTTTCTTTTACCTGATTGTCCTGGCCAGAACTTCCAATACTATGCTGAATAGAAGTGGTGAGAGAGGACATCCTTGTCTTGTACCAGATTTCAAAGCGAGTGCTTCCAACTTTTGCCCATTCGATATGATATTGACTGTGGGTTTGTCATCAATAGCTCTTATTATTCTGAGATATGTTCCATCAATATCTAGTTTGTTGAGAGTTTTTTACATGAAGGGATGTTGAATTTTATCAAAGGCCTTTTCTGTACCTATTGAGATAATCATGTGGTTTTTGTCTTTGGTTCTGTTTATGTTTTGATTTTTTCTTTGGTTCTGATTCCATTTACTGATTTGCACATGTTGAACCAGCCTTGCATCCTTGGGATGAAGCTGACTTGATTGTGGTGGATAAGTTTTTTGATGTGCTGATTGATTTAGTTTGCCAGTATTTTATTGAGGATTTTCGCATCCATGTTCATCAGGGATATTGGCCTGAAGTGTTCTATTTTTGTTGTGTCTCTTCTCGGTTTTAGTATCAGGATGATGCTGACTTCATAAAATGAGTTAGGGAGGAGTCCTTGAGTTTCAATTATTTGGAATTGTTTCAGAAGGAATGGTATCAGCTCTTTTTTGTATTTCTGGTAGAATTCAGCAGTCAGTCCATCTGGTCCTGGGCTTTTTTTGCTTGATAGGCTATTAATTACTGCCTCAATTTCAAAACTTGTTATTGGTCTATTCAGGAATTCGATTTCTTCCTGGTTTAGTCTTGGGAGGGCATATGTGTTTAGCAGTTTATCCATTTCTCCTAGATTTTCTAGTTTATTTGCATAGAGGTGTTTATAGTATTCTCTGATGGCAATTTGTATTTCCATGGCATCAGTGGTGATATCCCCGTTATCACTTTTTATTGTGTCTATTTGATTCTTCTATCTTTTCTTCTTTATTTGTCTAGCTAGTGGCCTATTTTGTTAATTTTTTCAAAAAATCAGCTCCTGGATTCATCGATTTTTTTTTTTTTTTTTTTTTTTTTTGCAGGGTTTTTCGTGTCTCTATCTCCTTCAGTTCTTCTCTGATATTCGTTATTTCTTGTCTTCTTCTACTTTTTGGATTAGTTTGTTCTTGCCTCTCTAGCTCTTTAATTGTGATCTTATGGTGTCAATTTGAGATCTTTCAAGCCTCTGATGTGGGCATTTAGTGTCATAAATTTCCCGCTTAACACTGCTTTTGCTGTGTCGCAGAGATTATGGTACATTGTCTCTTTGTTCTTGTTGGTTTCAAAGAACA
>NW_016826744.1:6954-19592 GCF_001698545.2 Rhinopithecus bieti
TTTATTCAACATTTTTCTACAAGCTCTAGCCAAAAAAAAACCAGATGAATAAATTAAACGCATTCATATAGGAAAAGAAAAAGTAAAACTCCCTCTTCCCAATGACATGATGTTATATATGAAACATCCTAAACAACCTACCAGAAAAAAAAAAAAATCCCTATTAGGGTTAATAAGGAAATTCAGCAAAGTTTCAGGATAGAAGATCAACACACACAAAAAACTGTACTTCTATACACTATAATAAGTAACCCAAAAAGGAAATTAAAAAAAAAATCAACTGGTAAAATCACAACGTTATAGTGGCTATTATCAAAAAGCCAAAAATAACAAATGCTGGTGGGGATGTAGAAAAAAGGGAATGCTTGCACTCTGTGGAAAGGAATGTAAATTAGTACAGCCATTATGGAAAACAGTATGGAAGTCCCTCAAAAAGTAAAAATAGAATTATGCAAGATCCAGCAATTCCACTTCTGGGTATGTATCCAAAGGTATTAACATCAGTATGTCAAAGAAATGTCTGTGCTACTGTTTTATTGCGACATTATTCACAATAGCCAAGATATAAAATCAATCTAAGCCATTAATAGATAAATGGACAAGGAAAATGTTTTATACACACACACACACACACACACCACACACACAAGCAATAGAATAGTATTCAACCTTAAGAATAAGGAAATCCTGTTATTTGTGACAGCATGGATGAACTTGGAGAAAACTGTGCTAAATGAAATAAGCCAAGCACAGAAAGACAAATACTCCATGATTTCACTTATACATGGAGTCTAAATAAGTTGAACTCATAGAAGCAGAAAGTAGAATGGTGGTTTCCAAGGGCTGCAGTTCGGGGGTTGGGAATGGGAAGATGTTGGTCAAAGAGTACAAAATTTCAGTTAAACAGGATAAGTTCTGGGGGTCTACTGTACAGCATAGTGACTATAGTTAATAATAATGTATTATATATTTGAAAATTACAAAAAAGTGATCTTAAATGTTCTCACAACAAAAAATAAGCATGTAAGGGGAGAGATATGTCAATTAGCTTGATATAACCATTTCACCATGAATTAATATACCAAAACATCATGTTTGACACTGTAAATATATAAAAGCTTTATTTGGCAACTATAATTTTTTTTTTTTTTGAGACAGGGTCTTGCTCTGTTGCCCAGGCTGGAATGCAGTGGTGCGATCTCAGCTCACTGCAACCTCTGCTTCCTAGATTCAAGCAATTCTCCTGCCTCAGCCTCCCGAGTAGCTGGGATTACAGGCATATGCCACCATGACTGGTTAATTTTTGTATTCTTAGTAGAGGTGGGGTTTCACCATGTTGGCCAAGCTGGTTTCAAACCCCTGACCTCAAGTGATCCATGTGCCTTGGCCTGCCAAAGTGCTGGGATTATAGGCATGAGCCACCACACCCAGCGAACTATAATTTTCTTAAAAGAATTAAAACCCAATTCAGCTTATAATAGCGTCATAAATAAACTACTTATGAATACATTTAACCAAGGAGGTGTATAATTTGTACACTAAAATCTACAAAACACTGTTAAGAGAAATTGAAGAAGATTTAAGTAAATGGAAAGACATCTCATTTTCATGGATTGGGAAAACAAATATTGCTAAGATGACAAAACTGCTGAAACTGATCTACAAATCAGACGTAATCCCTTTAAAATCAGGCGGATTTTTTTGCAGAAATAGAAAAGCTAATCCTAAAACTCATTTGGCAGAATAAGGAACCCAGAAGAGCCAAAATAATATTGAAAAATAACAAAGTTGGTAGACTCACACTTCCAGATTTCAAAACTTGCTACAAAGCTATATTAGTCAAGACAGCGTGGTACTGGCATAAGAGTCAAAACCCAAATCCGTACAATGGCCCACGAGGGCCTTCATGATCTGGCACCCCATTACCACCATGGTGTCATCTATTTAATAGAACAAACTCTGGATCTGGCACTCCTGATCCATCTGAACTTACTTTACTGTTTCTTTTACCCATAGCATTGATCAACTACTAAAATAGTATATAATTAATTCATTACATTTATTATTTATTTCTGTTTCCCCCCACCCCAGAGTGTGTGATCCATGGGGTAAAACTTTTTTTGGTTTGTCTTATTTACTACTGCAACACAAGAGCCTCGAATTGTACCTGGCACAGGCTTAATAAATACTTTTGAAATGAATAAGTATTCACATGGCTTACTTCATTTCCTGCAGGTGTCTATTCAAATGTCACCTATTAGGAAGGCCTTTCCTGACCACGATATATAAAATAGCAACTCCCTCATACCAAGCACTCCCTATTCCTTGTATATGCTTCATTATTTTATCCCTCTTATCATCGCCCAGCATATTAGTTATTTTCTTATTGTCTGTCTCTCTCCATTACATGTAAGATTCGTGAGAGCAGGGGCTTTGTTTTGTTCAGCACTGCTGTCTAGAACCAAGTATAGTACTTGATACTTAATAAGCACTGAATAAATATCTAATGAAATAATAAACCCCACAGATGCAGGGAGATTTTCTTAATATATAAACAACTCCTACAAATCAATAAAATACCGACTCAATAGAAAAATCAGCAAAAGACAGAAAAGAAAATATAAATAGCTTTCAAATATATGAAATCCTATATATCTAAACCTTAATACATAAAAGGAAATGCAAATGGATACTTCTAAGAGACAATATTTTAACCCTCAGATTATTAAAATTTATATTTGTACATATACAAAAGGTATATATATTTATACATATATAATATGTATATACATTATACATAATATAAATTAAACACTCTTAGGCTGTATATGAGGAACAGTAATAACATCTAATACATAGCACTTACACTGTTCCAGGTATAATTCTTAAAACATTACAAATATTAACTCATTTAATCCTCACAATGATCCCATGAGGTACACTAAATGTTATGATCTCTGTTTCACGGATGATTCAACCGAGGCACAGAGAAGTTAGATAACTTGCATAAAACTACACAGCTACTAAGTTGCAGAGCAATGATTTGAAACTAGGCAACCTAGCTGTAGATTCCAGGTCTTTAAGTACTATGTATAACTCTCGACAAGTATGCACAGGTATTTTCAGAAACTATAAATTGGTACCACCTTATTGGAGGGAAACTTTTAAGTGTCCATAAAAGTTTAAATGAGTTTTTGCATTTCTACTAGCATTGAATGGGAGTTGTTGTTGTACCACATCCTTGTCAGTGGTAGGTGTTGTCAGTGCTTTGGAGTTTAGGCATTCTAGTATGTGTATAGTGGTATTCCATTGTTTTAATTTGCAATTCCCTAATGATAAATGATGTTAATCATCTTTTCATATGCTTTATAATTTTTAAATCGAGTCATCTTCTTATTGTTGAGATTTAAGGGTTTTTTGTGTATTTTGGATACCAGTTCTTTATCAGATATGTTTTACAAATATTTTCTGCCAGTCTGTGGCTTTTTTATTTTCTTAACAATATCTTTCACAAAGTAGAAGTTATAAATTTTAGCAGTGTCCAACTTACCAATTTTTTCTCTCATGTATCATGCTTATGGCGTTGTATCTAAGAAGTCATCACCAAACCCAAGATCACCTACACTTTATCCTATATTATCTTCTAGGAGCTTAATCATTTTACATTTTACCTTTAGGTCTATGGTGCATTTTGAGTTAATTTTTATGAAGAATGTAATGTGTAATGTCTATGTCTAGATTATAATTCTTTTTTTTTTTTTTGAGACAGAGTCTCACTCTGTCACCCAGGCACCCAGGCTGGAGTGCAGTGGCGCAATCCTGGCTCACTGTAACCTCTGCCTCCTGGGTTCAAGCCATTCTCACGCTTCAGCCTCCCGAGTAGCTGGGATTACAGGCTTGTGCCACCACGTCCAGCTAATTTTTGTGTGTTTACTAGACACAGGGTTTGTCATGTTGACCCGGCTTGTCTCGAACTCCTGGCCTCAAGTGATCCACTCACCTCAGCCTCGCATAATGCTAGGATTACAGGCGTGAGCCACCAGGCCCACCCTTTTGTAGGAGGGTGTCCAGTTGTTCTAGCACCACTTGTTGAAAGGACTATCTTTTCTCCATTGAATTGCTTTTGCTCCCTGATCAAAAATCAGTCGACTATATTCATGTGGGTCTATTTCTGGACTCTATTCTGTTCCACTGATCTATTTGTCTATTCTTTGACCAATAACTCATTGTATTGATTACTCTAGCTTTATGGTAAGTCTTGACGTCAGGTAGCTTTAGTCTTCCAACAAAATGTCCATAAAATAACTTGCCGAAATCTTGATTGAGATTGCATTTAATCTATAGATTAAGATGGAAAAGACTGACATCTTGACAATATTGAATCTTTCTATCCATTTACATGGACTATTTCTCCATCCATTTAGAATCTTCTTTATTTCATGAAAGTTTTATAGTTTTCCTCATATAGATCTTGTATAAAATGAATTTTAATCCCAGTTGTATTGCTATTCTCTAAGGTATCCAGTATCAAAGCCTTAGAGATGATTTCAGTGCTTGTCACTCAGTCCTTACCTCATTCACTGACAAGTCCTATACATACTGGTTTCTAAATAACTTGAATTCATCTGCTTTTCTCCATGTCTACTGACAGCACCTTAATTAAGGCCACCATCATCTATCATCTGGAGGACTATGATAGACTTTTGCCTAGTATCCCTATTTTCACTCATGCCATTTTTATTTCCACCACTTATGGCAGTTAATCACTTGTTTCTAGACTGAAAATTTTCTTAAAATAAGTATAGATTCATATGCATTTGTTACAGTAACATCTAGTATACCTACTACCCCATTTTTTCCAATGATAGCATCTTATAAAACTGTAGTATGATGCCCCAACTATAATACTGACATTGATACAATCTACCAATCTTATTTAGATTTCTGCAGTTTGACTTGTATTCATTTGTGTGGGTATGAGGGTATTTAGTTGTATACAATTTTATCACATGTGTAGGCTGATGTATCCACCACTGTGATCAAAATAACGGACAGTTCTATTACCAAAAATATCCCTTGTGTTACCCTTTTACAACTACATCTGTCTCCCTCTCTGCCCATCTCCCCATCCCTAGGCACTGGAATGACTAATCTGTTCATTTCTAAAATTTTACCATTCCAAGAACATCATATAAATGCACTTTTCCTCTTGGGATTAGCCTTATTCACTTAGTGTAAGTCTCTGGAGATTCGTCCAAGATGTGGTATGCATCAATAGTGCATTTCTTCTTATTACTGAGTAGTATTGCATGGTATGGATGTACCACAGTCTGTTTAAGCATTTACCCAGTGAAGGACATTTGTGTTTTATTTTCCAATTTAGGGCTATAATGAATAAAGCTTCTATAAACTTTGGTGTGCAGGTTTTGTGTGGACATACATTTTCATTTCTCTAGAATAAATCCTCAAGAGTATGACTGCAGATCACATGGTGTTTCTTTTCTAAGAAATTGCCAAACTGTTTCAAAGAGATGTACCATTTAATATTCCCACCAGCAATAAATAAGGGAGCTAGGTTCTCCATATCCTCCTCAGCGTTTAGTGATGTCACTAGTTTTTCTTTTTCTAATTCCGACAGATGTGCAGTAATATTGCATTATGTGTGGTTTTAATTTGCATTTCCCTAATGGCTAGAGATGTTTTCATTGCTATTTTACCGCCAACTGCATATCCTTCTTGGTGACATGTCCTTGGTCATCATGCAATCGAATTGTTTGTATTTTTAGGATTGAGATTTGAGAGTTTTTGTTGTTGTTGTTGTTGGTGGTGGTGGTGTTTTGAGACAGAGTCTCACTCTGTTGCCCGGGCTGGAGGGCAGTGGTGTGATCCCTGCTCACTGCAACCTCCGCCTCCCGGGTTCAAGCAATTCTCTGCCTCAGCCTCCCAAGTAGCTGGGATTACAGGTGCCCGCCAGTACGCCCAGATAATTTTTATATTTTTAGTAGAGACTGGGTTTCACCATCTTGGCTAGACTTGTCTTGAATGTCTGACTTTGTGAGCCACCACACCCAGATGAATTGAGAGTTCTTCATACATTCTAGATACTAGTCCTTTGTCAAGTATGTGGATTGCAGATATTTTCTCCAAGATTGTAGCTTGTCTTTTTAATTTTCACAACAGGATATTTCACACAGCAAAAATCTTTACATTTTGATGAAGTCCAATTTATCACTTTTCCTTTTATGGATTGTGCTTTTAGTTTCAAAACTAAAATTCTTCACTAAGTCTTGTTCCCAAAGATTTTCTCCCACGTTTTCTTCTAAAATTGTCTATGTTTTACATTTTACATTTAAATCTATGATCCAGCATTGTTATAAACATTAAATAAAAATAGGTATTTAAAGCTAGACATGGTGGCTCATGTCTGTAATACCAGCGTCTTGGGAGGCCAAGGTGGGAGGATCGCTTGAGGCCAGAAGTTTAAGACCAACCTGGTCAACACAATTAGACCCTAGTTACACATAAAGTAAAAAAAAAAAAAAAAAAAAGTTGCCAGGCATGGTGGCACATGCCTGTAGTCCCAACTATTAAGGAAGCTAAGGCAGGAGGATTTCTTGAGCCCAGAAGTTTGAGGCTACAGTGAACTGTGATGATGCCACTGCACTCCAGCCTGGATGACAGGGCAAGATCCTGTCTCTAAGAAAAAAAAAAGTATTTAAAAAATAAATCTATGATCCATTTTGCATTAATGTTTGTGTAATGTGTGAGGTTCAAGTCAAAGTTTCTTTTATCTTTTTGTCTGTGGATATCACAATGTTTCAGGACCATTTATTGAAAAGGCTATCTTTCCTCTATTGAATTGGATATATTTGTGTCGGCCCATTTCTGGGTTCTCTATTTCCTTCCATTAATTCATATGCCTGTCGTTCTGCCAATCATGACACTGTCATGATTCCTCTATCTATCTAGTGAGCCTTAATATCAGATAGAAGGGTTTCTTTTACTTTACTTTTTTTTCACAAGATTGTTAAAGCTGTTATATGGACTGTGACTTTCCATTTACATTTTAGAATAAGTAGGTCTATGTCTAAAATGAAACTATGCTGGAATTTTGATAGAAATTGCACTAAACCTTTAGATGAATCGGGGGGAAATTAACATCTTTATAATGCTGACACTTTCAATCCATAAATATAGTATGTTCTTCCATTTTTAGATTTTTTTGATATCTTTTATCAGCATTTTGTAATGTTCAGTATATAGATCCTTTATGTACTTTGCTAAGTGTTTATATAGATTTTCACTGGCATGACTGTAAATTATATCTTTAGATTTTGATTTCCACATGTTAGTTGCTAGCATTTAGAAATGTTAATTGATTTTTGCGTGTTGATCTCATATACTCATATACTGTTACCTTGTTGAAATTATTTATTAGTTCTGGGAATTCTTTTCTAGAGTTCTTGAGATTTTCTATACATACAGTCACATCATTTGAAAGTAGAAGTTTAATTTTCTTTTTTCCAGTCAGTATGCCTTTTATTGTATTTTCTTGCTTTATTCTGCTGGCTAAATCTTCTAATATTATGTTTTAAAAAAATGAGAACAAACAATCATTGATTTATATCATCATGTGATTTTTCTTCTTAACTTGATATGGTGGATAACGTAGATAGATTTTTGAATATTGAATTAATCTTGCCTCCCTTGTATAAATTCCACTTTGTCATAGAACAACGTCAATGGGATTGCTTGCTTCTGATTTGACCTCACATCACTTCTCGTGGATTAGATGTCAGATCCTCCACTAGGGACACCTTTAATGTGGCTACAACCTAAGACTACCTCTGCATAGTTTAAGAGAGCCTGCTTTACAAATATGTCTTCTTTATTCTGCCTTATCAGTGTCCTCTTCTCCATTGGTCCCTTAGCATACAACATGCTCTGATTTTGAGTATCCGAAAATAACCTTCCCTTATGGCTGCTACTTTTTTTTTTTTTCTGAATTACTGTCACCTGTATCCCTCTTATTCCATCATTCATGTTGAAAGAGTTGCTTTTTCTTTACTGTCTCTACTGCCCCACACCCACTACTTAGGCTCTTACCTAATTCATTCCTAGTTCCCTGCTGTCTCTTAAAGTAAACTCCCAATGGTCTCATATCTCTCTTTTATCTTTATTTCATTTGACCCCATGAAATACTCTTCCACTTTCAAATTATCCTGCCTCCCTTGGCTTCTTGGACAGTGTGCTCCCTATTTCATTCTATCCATTCCTTCAGACTCCTTTGCTAGATTCCTTCTCAAATTATCAGACCTCTAACTTCAAACTTTCTGAAACTCTCAGAAAGTACCACCAATGTTTTGTAGCTAGATCCTAAAAATATAGCTTTGGATTTAACAGCTCTCCTGAGCTTTCCCTTGTTTCTAACTGCCTCAAACATTTCCATCTCCATTCTTTCTCCAGAGAAGAGTAATGGGTACTTGCCCTTTGCTAGATATTGTGCTAAGTACTCTTTATAAGTCTTCCCATTTAATCCTCTCATGAATCCCATAAGACAAATATCAATATCCCAAATCTACAGATGTGGAAACTGAAAATCACCAGAAAAATTCTTTATCAAAAGCTGCACAATGTAAATAAGTCAGAATTTAAAGCCAAGCAGTTCTAAAAAAATAGATTAAGAATAATAATAGACAAGGAAGGTGGAAGGAAACAGTTGAAGGTAATGGCTATGTTCACAATATAGATTTTGGTGATACTTTCATGGGTGTATACCTATCTCCAAACTCCTTGAGTTGTATACATTAAATATGTACAGTTTATTGTACATTAAACATACCTCAATAAAGTAGGTTAAAAATAAAGCCAAGCATTTCTAATTTCTATTGCTATATTCTTTTTGAATACACAAAATGACAACTTAACGTCAATATGTGTGAAACCAAATTCGTGATTCCCCTCTACCCCAAACCAATTATTCCTCCAGCTTTTTATATTTCTGCTAATAATGCCATCATTGGCTCAGTCTACTATGCTGGAAATTCTGGAGTCATTCTCAACTTCTTTCTTTTCCTCTCTGTCCATATCCAACCAATGAAACTATCTGGCACTGCCTTTTCACTCTCTCCCATCTGCCCTTTTTCTTTGCAAATTAACTTCTACCACCCTAATCTAGGCATCTCAGTTTGCTACTGAGTTGGTTTTCTAGTCTTTAGTCTCACCTACCTTCCATTTGCACTGTCCAGTCCATTTGACCATCTTCCTATAAGGCAAGTTCCATCCATCTCTAACCTCTGCTCCTTCATCTGTCAATGAAAGGATTGACTGGATGACAATTGAGGCTCCCAACTTTTTCATCACCCAATACCCCTTTTGTTTTGTTTTCAATCTGTAGGGCCCTTGACTATAAAATTTTCTAAAACGTCAAAATTTCTTATTGCCAGGCTGTGGTGGCTCCCATGCCCTGTAATCACAGCACTTTGGGAGCGCGCTGGGGGGGGGGGGGGGCGGGGATCACCGACTGAAATCAGGATCTCCGGAGACCAAGCTGGCCAATCATGGTGACACCCCATGTCTACTAAAAATACAAAAATAGCCAGGCTGTCGCGTGGCCTGTGCCTATAGTCCCAGCTCTCGTGAAGCTGAAGGCGCAGGAGAATTGCTTGAACCCAGAGGCAGAGGGTTATAGTGGAGAAGGCGAAATCATGCCACTCACCCAACCTGGGCGACAGAGTGAGACTCTTCTTAAAAAAAAAAAAAAAAAGGTTTTTATTTTTAATTGTCTAAGGATCAATTAGCTTGTTTTGCCATTTAAAAAAACCATGGAAACATGACTTCATAACCACCAATCAATCTCTTCTGATCAGGTGTCCCATTTGATTAATTCTAGCCCAAAGCAAATATACTGACACTGTGGTTGATCTGTACAGCCTTATGTTATAGAGACATACAGTGGTTCCTTTAGCTTTCTGAAATCTTAATAATCCATCCAGCAAACCCGCAGTGTGGTTGCCCATGCTCCCTGGCTAGTCATACAACTGGGGTGAGTAATCTTTAAGCAATCTCCCAACCTAGTCAGTCGTGATTCTAAATACAGTGCTGATCGGTGTAACGAGAGCACCCCCGCCCCACTCCCCCCCCCCGCCATTGATCATTCTGAAAGGCTCCCCATTGCCTCTTAAATTAACTATAAACTGCTAGCCTGGAATTCAAAGCCTGCCATGCTCCAGCCCTAACATAATAGTCTTTTTTTTCTAATTGTGAGCTGACAGCCATGCTTGCATGAGCAACAAACTATTAAGCCTGAGCATACATGCAGAGTTTACTGTTCTAATCACAAATAAAAGTGACGACAAAGTTAATCTAACACATATTTAATGATACACCTAATAGTTATTTTGTTGGATGGGAATTAGTAATAAATGGTAAGCAGTTCGCATAAATGATTGTAATTAGTATTACTTTTCCACATTCAGACCAATTTTTCTAGTTTCCTTCCTTACTATTAGTTTTCCAGCATCCCTAATCAACATCAGTTCTGACAATGCTCCCTGATACCATGTACCATTTAATCATCATCATCACATACACGCACACACTCTTCCATACATTATGAGACAAAAGGTCCTGGCTCTTCCACTCCAGCAGCTGAGGTTTTGCAGTGCCCCCACTCCTTCTGCCTCCTGCCACCTGTCCCCCATGATAGGTCACTTGCTTTGTCTCCTTCCTTCCACCTGGCCCCCTCTTCTACTCATCCCTATATCTGAGGGTGCTCTGAGTGGATCATCCTTATTCCAGTATCAGAAGGCTCAAGGCTATGGAAATTCAGTCCCTTACAATGGGGTTGCTTCAGAGAAAGAACTAGGGGCTATGGCATGTTCACTCAGTTGTGTTGGGGGGATCAATAACAGAAGAGTCTTTCAGGGTTGTCAGTACTATATAAAAGCATTATAAAGGTAAGTGGCAGACACTAGGGGGCGGAGGTCTCAGGGAGGGGAGATATGGTTTCCTCAGAATATGATCATGGCTATAACATTATAATTTCAAACATAGGTATTAAAATAAATGTAAATAAGATACCAATCATACAATTGTTTGAAAATATTCATGTAATTTTTTTTTAAAAAAAAAACCCTCCTCATATTTGCTATATTATATGCAAAGCCTCCTGAACCAGAATCAGGAGAGCTCAGGAGAGTGGTGGCTCGGGAGATTTCTCTTACTGGCTGATTTGTGACAGTGGACAAGCCAATGGCCTCTCCAGTTTTGCATCTGTAAAATGGGTTTTAATCCCAGTGGTGATGCTGTTCACCCAGATGCCCAGTCTCAAAACCCAGGAGACATCCTCAGTGCCTATGACCCATACCTCATTTTACTGGCTGCCAAATCCTATACATAATGGCTCCTAAACAGCAATTTTATTTCCCTCTCTCCAACCCTACTGCAAGCACCTTAATTCAGGCCACCATTATCTCTCATCTGGACCACTGTGATGACCTTCTAACTAGTCTTATTTCCATTCATGCTATTTTCAAATCCATTCTTTTTGTGGTAGCTAGAATGATCACTTATTAAATTGATGTAAAATTCATATAACATGAAATTATTTTAAATGTACAGTTCAAAGGTGTTTGGCACATTACCAATTTTGCGCAACCATCACCTTTATCTAATTCAAAAACATTTTCATCAGCCCAAAACGAAACCCTATACACATTAATCATCCCCTGGAATCGCCACCCATCCCCTCTCCTTCTCCCAACCCCTGGAAACCTTGAACCTGCTTTTTGTCTCTATGGATTTGCCTATTATATATACTTCATATAAACAGAATTGTATAGTACAATGACCTCTTCTGTTTTCTTTCACTTAGCATAATGCTTATGAGGTTCATTCATGTTGTAATATATATCAGTACATTATTCTTTTCATGGCTGAATAATATTTTATATGGATATTCCACATTTTGTTTAGCTATTCATCACTTGATAAACATTTGGGGTTTTTCCTACCCTGAGGCTCTTATGAATAGTGCTGCTATGAACATTCATGTGCATGTTTTTGTTTAAATACCTGCTTTCTATTCTCCTGGGTATGAGGTTTGGCATTCTAGGTCCTATGGCAATTCTATGTTTCACTTTTTGGGACAAATGTTATAGTGTTTCTAAAAGTAGCAGCTGTATCATTTTGCAATCCCACCACCAGCTTGTTTGCCATTTGTATATATTCCTTGGAGTACTGGATTCTATTTGAATTCTTTGCCCACGTTTTAATTGGGTTGTTTGGCTTTTTTTTTTTTTTTTTTTTTTTTTTTTTTTGTGAGACGGAGTCTCACTCTGTCGCCCAGGCTGGAGTGCAGTGGCGCGATCTAGGCTCACTGCAAGCTCTGCCTCCCGGGTTCACGCCATTCTCCTGCCTCAGCCTCCCGAGTAGCTGGGACTACAGGCACCCGCCACCACGCCCGGCTAATTTTTTTGTATTTTTAGTAGAGACGGGGTTTCACTGTGTTCGCCAGGATGGTCTCGATCTCCTGACCTCATGATTCGCCCGCCTCGGCCTCCCAAAGTGCTGGGATTACAGGCGTGAGCCACCGTGCCCGGTCTTGTTTTTTTTTTTTTAAATATTTTTAATTTTTA
>NW_016826744.1:21602-30793 GCF_001698545.2 Rhinopithecus bieti
TTGTTTTTTTTTTTTTAAATATTTTTAATTTTTAATGTTTGTGGATACATAGTAGGTGTATATATTTATGGGACACATGAGATGTTTTGATACAGGTATGCAATGTGAAATAAGTACATCATGGAGAATATTTCATTGTCCTGTCTATGTCTTGAATAATTGTTGCAGTTATTGATTTTGATTGATTCATGGTAATATGGTTTGGCTGCATCACCCCCCAAATCTCATCTTCAATTCTCATGTGTTGTGGGAGGGACCTGGTGGGAAGTGGTTGAATCATGAGGGCAGGTCTTTCTCATGGTGTTCTCCTGATAGTGAATAAGTCTCAGGAGATAGGATGGTTTCATAAGAGGGAGTTTCCCTGTACAAGCTCTCTCTTTGCCTGCTGCCATCCATGTAAGATGTGACTTGTTTCTCTTTGCCTTCCACCATGATTGTGAGGTCTCCCCAGCCATGTGGAACTGTAAGTCCAATAAACTTCTTTCTTTTGTAAATTGCCCAGTCTTGGGTATGTCTCTATCAGCAGCAGGAAATCGGACTAATACACATGGTTTAGTCTTTCTACTGAGGATAAGAGTAGTTCACACACCACAGTTACAGTGTTACAATAGTCTGTGTTTTTCTGTGTACATACTATTACCAGTAAGTCTTATATCTTCAGGTGATTACCTATTGCTCATTAATATCCTTTTCTTTCTGATTGCAGTACTCCCTTTGGTATTTCTTGTAGGACAGGTCTCGTATGGATGAAATTCCTCAGCTTTTGTTTGTCTGGGAAAGTCTTTATTTCTCCTTAACCTTTGAATGATATTTTCACCAGATATACTATTCTAGGGTAATTTTTTTTTCCTTCAGCACTTTAAATATGTCATGCCACTCTCTCCTGGCATGTAAGGTTTCCACTGAGAAGTCTGCTTTCAGATGTATTGGCACTCCATTGTATGTTACTTGTTTCTTTTCTCTTTCTACTTTTAGGATTCTTTCTTCATCCTTGATCTTTGGGAGTTAGTTTATTACATGCCTAGAAGCAGTGTTCTTTGGGTTAAAGTTGCTTAATGTTCTATAACCTTCTTGTCCTGGATGTTGATATGTTTCTCTAGGTTTAGGAAGTTCTCTGTTATTATTTCTTTGAATATGTTTTCTGCCCCTATCACTTTCTCTACTTCATTAAGGCCAATAACACCTAGATTTGCCCTTTTTATATTATTTTCTAGGTTCTCTAGGCATGCTTCATTTTCTTATTCTTTTTTCTTTCCTCTTCACTGTGTATTTTCAAGTAGTCTATCTTCAAGCTTACTAATTCTTTCTTCTGCTTGATGAGTTCTGCTAATGAAACAGTCTGATGCATTTTCAGTATGCCAGTTGAATTTTCAGCTCCAAAATTTCAGCTTGATTTTTTCTAATGATTTGGATTTATTAGATTTATCTTATAGAACTCTGAATTCCTTCTCTGTGTTATCTTGAATTTCTTTGAGTTTCCTCAACACAGCTATTTTGAATTCTCTGTCTGAAATGTTACATATCTCTGTTTCTCCAGGATTGGTCCCTGGTGACTTATTTAGTTTATTTGTTTGAGGTCATGTTTTCAAGGATGGTACTTATACTAATAGATGTTCTTTGGTGTCTGGGCATTGAAGAATTAGGTATTCATTGTAGTCTTCACTGCCTGGGATTGTTTGTACCTGTCCTTCTTGGGAAGCCTTTCTAGATATTTGAAAGGACTTGGATGTGGTGCTCTAAGCTGTATCTTTATGATCTTGGACAAGATTTTGGAGAATTCTCTGGATTACCAGCAAGAGACTCTTGTCCTCTTACCTTTCTTTGTCTCAAAGAAATGGAGTCTCTCTCTCTCTATTCTGAGCCACTTAAAGTTGGAGGTGGAGTGGACATGCCACCACCATGGTCACCACTGCTAGGACTGCACTGGGTCAGACCTGAAGTCAGCACAGTACTGGGTCTTACCCAAGGCCTGCTGTAACCACTCCCTGAATATGGCTTATGTTCAGTCAAGGCCCTGGGGGTAGGCAATCAGCAGGTGGCAGAGCCAGCCAGTTCTGTGTCTTTCCCTTCAGGGTGGCAAGCTTCCCCAGGTCCTGGGTGGGTCCAGAGGTGCTATCTGGGAGTCATGGACTAGTCAAAAACCTTAGAAGTCTACCTGGTGTTCTGTTGTACTGCAGCTGAGCTGGCACTCAAACCATAAGACACAATCCTTCTCATTCTTTCTTCTCCTTTCCAAAGGCAGAGGAGCCTCACCCCGTAGCCACCACAGGCCACATGGGGTACTGCCAGACTACCACTGATGTTCTCTTAAGGCCAAAGGGCTTTTAAGTCAGCTTCTGGTAAATGCTGCCTGGCCTAGGACTCACCCTTCAGGACAGTGAGCTCCCTTCTGGCCCAGGAGAGGTCCAGAAATGCTATGCAAGAGTCAAGGCTTGGAATCAGGGACCCCAAGAGCCCACTACATGTTTTATCTCCCTGTAGCCATGTGGTATCTAAAACCAACAAATCTCAGATGCTTACCTAAGGCCCTCGACACAGTACCTGGGTACTGCTGTTGGTTATTCGGGGACCAATGGCCCTTCAAATAGCAGGTGATAAATGCTGCCAGGATTGGGTTCTTCCCTTCAAGGCAGTGGGTTCCCTTGTGGCCCACAGTGTGTCTAGAAATGTCATCCCAGAGGTAGGGCCTGGAACAGAGGCCTCATGACTCTGACTGCTACCCTATCCTGCTGTGCTGAGCTAGTATCTAAAATGCAAGATAAAGTCCTCCCCTCTCTTTCATCTCCTCTCATTATTCGAAAGGAAGGGGTCTCCTTTGGAGCCACAAGCTATGCAGCCTGGGGTTAGGGGAGGGCGATGATAACACTCTCATAGCCACCCTGGCTGGTGTCTCAATAGATTGTGTGCCCCACACCCCCAGTCCACCGTCTCTGGGCCCAGTTTAGCACCGGGACTCACCTAGGAGTCGCAGTCCCTGTGGCCTGGACTGCCTTTCAAGTTTACTTAGAGACCCAGAGCCCTTTGGCCCTCAGTGGCAAGGTTTGTGGAAAACTCAAGTTCCTACCACTGGGGCACTGGGAATGGAGATTCCCCTCTGGCTAGGGCTGGTTTAAATGCTGCCTCCATGGGTAGATGTCATCTGAGTTTGGTCAGATTTTCCTTTCTGCTCTAACAAGACAGCACTGAGTTCAATGCCTCACCATTTCTGTGCTCTCTTTCCCCCAGTACCCAGAGATGTGTCCATACCATGCCGCCACTGTTGGGGTGGGGGGGATTGTTGGTGATTCATGACTGTTTTTTCTATTTCTTTAGTGCCTCTTTCAGTGATACAAAGTTAACATCAGGTCCTATAAGGGTTCCCCTAATTTTTGTTCTTATGAAGGTGTTTTTTCCTGTGTATATAAGTATTAAGTTGGTGTACTTGCAGGGTGGATGATCCATGGAGCCTTCTATTCTGCCATCTTGCTCTGCTTGCCTGTCCTTGTTTTTCTTTGTTGATTTGTAAGAGGTCATTATCAATTATGGCTTACTAAACCCTTAATAGATACATGATTCACAAATATTTTCTTCCATTCTGTAGGTTGTTTTTTGACTATCTTGACAGTAACTTTTGAATCACAAAAGCTGTGAATTTTGATGAATTCTAGCTTATCTACTTTTTAATTTTGTTGCTTATGTTTTGGTGACATATCTAAGAACCCATTGCCAAATCCAAGGTCATCAAGATTTACCTCTGTGTTTTCTTCTAAGAGTTTCGTATTATTAGTTCTTACATATATGTCTTTCACCCATTTTGAGTTAATTTTTGTACATAGTGGGATCCAACTTCAATCTTTTGCATGTGAATATCCAATTGTCCAGGTACCATTTATTGAAAAGATCATTCTTTCCTAATTGAATGGTCTTAAAACCCTTGTTTAAAATTAACTGGAGATATATATGTACATGATTATTTCTGGACTTTCAGTGCTATTTCATTGATCTGTGTGTCTATCCATTTGCCAGTAGCATACTGTTTTGATTTCTGTAGCTTTGCAGTAAGTTTTCAAATTGGGAAATGTGAATCATTCAACATTATTTTCTTTTCAATATGGTCTTGGCTACTTGGAGTCCCTTGACTTTCTGCATGAGTTTTAGAATCTGCTCTTCCATTTCTGCAAAAAAAAGATTATAAAAGGACTTTTGTAGCAATTGCAATGAATCTGATTAACTTGGGTAGCTTTGCCATTTTAACAATAATAAGTCTACCAGTCCAAGAGTGTAGTACTCAATACTTAGTTTCTCAACTCTTACCTCTCTTCCTCCCTCCCCCTTCTAGTAGTCCCCAGTGCCTCTTATTGTCACCTTTAAGTCCATAAATAACCAATGTTTAGCTCTCACTTGTGAAAACATGCAGTACTTAGTTTTCTGTTCCAGCTGCCTCCATGTTGCTGCAAAGAACATGATTTCATTCTTTTTTATGGCTGTGCAGTATTCCATGTTGTATATATACCTCATTTTCTTTATCCAATCCACTGTTGATGGGCACCTAGGTTGATTCCATGTCTTTTCTATTGTGAATAGTGCTGTGGTGAACATATGAGTACATGTGTCTTTTTGGTAGAACAATTTATTTTCTCTTGGATATATACCCAGTAATGGGATTGCTGAGTCGAATGGTAGTTCTGTTTTAAGTTCTTTGAGAAGTCTCCAAACTGTTTTCCACAATGGCTGAACTAATTTACATTCCCCTGAAAGTGTAGAAGTATTCCCTTTGCTCCACAGCCTCACCAGCATCTGTTGGTTTTTGACTTTTTAATAATAGGGGTTCTGATTGGGATGAGATGATACCTCATTATAGTTTTGATTTGTATTCCTCTGATGATCAGTTATGTTGACTATTTTTTCATGTTTGTTGGCCACTTGTGTGTCTCCTGTGGATAAGTGTCTGTTCATGCCTTTTGCCCATTTTTAATACAGTTATTATTATTATTATTATTGCTCGTTGAATTGTTTAATTTCATTATCAATCCTGGATATTAGACTTTTGTTGGATACATAGTTTGCAAAAATTTTCTCCCATTTTGTGCATTTATGTATACTCTGTTGATAGTTTCTTTTGCTGTGTAGAAGCTCTTTGGTTTAGTTAGGTCCCACTTGTCAATTTTTTTGTTGTTGGAATTGCTTTCCAGGACTTAGTCATACATTCTTTTCCAAGGCCTATGTCCAGAATGATGTTTCCTAGGTTTTCTTCTAGGATTCTTATAGTTTGATGTCTTAAATTTAAAATCTTTAATATATCATGAGTTATTGTTTGTATACAGTGACAGGTATGGATTCAGTTTCATTCTTCTGCATCAGGCTAGCTAGCTATCCCAAAACCATTTATTGAAAAGACTGTTCTTTCCCTAGTGTATGTTTTTGGAGCCTTTGCCAAAAGTGAGTTCACTGTAGATGTACAGATTTATTTCTGGGTTCCCTATTCTAATTAATTTATCTATGCTCGTTTTTGTATCAGTACATGCTGTTTTGGTTACTGTAGCCTTATAGTACAGTTTAATGTTGGGTAATGTGGTGATTCTGGCTTTGATCTTATTGCTTAGGATTGCTTTGGCTACTCGGGCTCTTTTTTGGTTCCATATAAATTTTAGATTTGTTTTTTTCTAATTTTGTGGAAAATGATGTCAGTAGTTTCATAGGAATAACGTTGAATCTGTAGATTGCTTTGGGTCGTATGGTCATTTGAATGACATTGATTCTTCCAATCTATGAGCAAGGAATGGTTTTTCATCTGTGTCATCTATAATTTCTTTCAGCAGTGTTTTATAGTCCTCCTTGAAAAGATCTTTCACCTCCTTTGTTAGATGTATTCCTAAGTATTTTTTTCTGTGGCTATTGTAAATAGGATTGCATTCTTGATTTGGCTCTCAGCTTGAACATTATTGGTGTATGGAAATTCTACTGATTTTTGTACATTAATTTTGTATCCTGAAATTTTACTTTATGAATTTTTTACTTTTATTTTCTATTGTACAAGGAATTGTTTTCATAATTTTATTTCAAATTGTTAATTCCTAGTGTATAGAAATAGAACAGATTTGTATGTATTGATCTTGTATTTTACAATTTTGCTGAATTCATTTATTAGCTCTAACTTTTTTGTGGATTCTTAGGATTTTAATGCAGAAGATTATATCATCTGCAAATTTCTTAATTTCCTATTTGGACTACATTTTTGTCTAATTGTCCTGGATAGAACTTCCAATACCATGTTGAACAGAAGTGGTGACAGTGGACATCCTGGTTTTATTCCTGATCTCAGAGGAAAAGCTTTTAGTCTTATGATATCGAGTATTACCTTAGCTGTGAGTTTTTCACATATGGCCTTATCATGTTGAGGAAGTTGCCTCTATTTCTACAGTTTGTTGAGGGTTTTTATTATGATAAGGTGTTGGTTTTTGTGAAATGCCTTTTCTGGGTTAATTGATAATTATGTAATTTTTTTGTTCTGTTAATGTGATGTATTAGTTTGATTGGCTTTCATACGTTGAAACACACTTGGATTCTTAGGAAAGATCCTACTTGGTTGTGATGTATATTTTCTTAATATGCTGCTGTATTCAGTTTGTTAGTATTTTGTTGAGAATATTTGCATCTATATGGTAATGCAGGCCTCATAGAATGAGTTAGAAAGTGTTCCCTCCTGTTCCATTTTCTGTTTCCAGTATTATCTATAAACAGTTATAATCTATAAGTATAAATATTTATAATTATTGTTTTATGTATTTATCTTTAAAATCATATAGGAAACGTAATCCTTTTTATTTCTGTAAAGTATAGATAGTAATAATGCCACTTTTATTTATGATTTTGTTAATTTGAGCCTTCTTTTTTTCTTAGTCAACCTACCCAGAAAAAAGCAGAGGAATGAATACCAATTCTTCTTGAACTCCTTCAACAAACAGAAGAAGGAACACTTTCATACGCATTTTATGAGGCCAGCATTACCCTGATATGAAAACTAGGCAATAGCACTATAAGAAATGAAACTACAAGACAATATTCCTGATAAATATGAATGCAAAAATCTTTAATAAAATACCAAAAAACAAACAAAATTCAACAGCACATTTATAGGATTATACATCATGACCAAGTAGAATTTATCCCAATGATACAAGGATGTTTGAATCTGTATGAATCAATCAACATGATACAATATATTAACAGAATGAAAGAAGAATAATATAATCATCCCTATTATTTCTCTGTTCTCTATTTTATTTCCTCTACTCTAATATTTATTATTTCCCTCCTTCCTGTACCTTTTGGTTTAGCTTGGTCTTCTTTTTCTAGTTTCTTAACATATAATGTTAGGTTATTAACTTGGGATCATTCTCCTTATTAAATCCAAGCACTTTCAGCCATAAATGTCCCTCCAGGCACTAATTTTGTTGTATCTCATACATGTCGATTGCTGTGATTTCTTTACATTAATCTCAATGTATTTTCTAATTTTACTTGTAATTTCTTCTTCAATCTAATTTTATGATTGTGTTTTTCAATTTTCACATGTATTTTACTTTCTTATTTTCCTTCTGTTATCGTTTGCTTCCATTGTGGTTAGAGAAGATTCTTTGTATGATTTAAAACATTTTTAATTTAGTGAAACATTTTTTGTGGCCTAACATGCAGTCTATCCTGGAGAATGTTTCACGTATACTTCAGAAGAACATATATTTTCCCATTGTTGAGTAAATTCATATATATATATATATGGCCTAATAAGTTCATAGTTTTGTTCAGTTCCCCTGTGTTCTTATTCATCTTCAGTCTTGTAGTCCTATCCAGGACTTAAAGTGGGATATTGAAGTTTCCAACTATTATTGTACAACTGTCTTGTTCTCTTCAATTATATCAGTTTTTCTCTCCTTTCAACAGTATGTAAAATTCTGCTGCTTTATAGCTCTGTCTACCCTACATGTTGTTATTGTCACAAATTACATCTTCATACTTTGTGTCTCCCTTAATAAAGATTTATTATTTTTGTTTTATATATTTGCGTTTAAAATCATAAAGGGAAAAAGGAGGATTTAAAACAAAATGTGCGATACTTTTCTTTCCCATTTATTTATGTAGCTATCTTTAATGTTCTTCTTTATTTCTTTGCTTGGCTTTATTGTCTAATGTACTCTCATTTCAGCCTGGAACACTCCCTTTTTGCATTTTTTGTAAGGTAGATCTACTAGGGACAGAATTCTTCAGCTTTTATCTGGAAATGCCTTAATTTCTCCTTTATTTGTGAAGGATAATTTGACCAGATATAAAAATTTTAGTTTATAGCTTTTATAGCACTTTAAATATGTAATCACAGTGCTTTCTGACCTGCATGGTTTCTGAGATGAAAGTGGCTGTTAATCTTTTTGTTTCTCATACATGTAATGAGTTGCTTTTCTCTTGCTGATTTTAAGATTTTCTCTTGCCCTGACTTCAACAATTTAACAATAACGTTTTTTCAGTGAGGACCTCTTTGAGTTTATAATAGTGGTTCATTTAGTTTTTTGGAGGTATAGATGCAAATCTTTATCAAATGTGGGTACTTTTCAGCCACTAATCCTTCAAATACTTTTTCTGCCTCCTTACTTTCTCTTTTCTCCGAGATACTCATTAACAGCACATTCATTTGCTTGAAGGTATTCCACAGGTCTCCTAGCCTATTCATTTTTCTTTAATTTTTTTTTTTTTTTCTGTTTCTTGGACTGAATAATCTCAACTGAGCTATTTTCAAGTTTGATAATTATTTTTTAACCCTAACCAAATCTACTGTGTAACCTCTCTACTACAGTTTTCATTTCAGTTATTATATTTTTCAGCTCAAATCTTTCTATTACACTTTTATTTTTCTTTTTTTATGTTTCAGTATTCTTTTTTTTATTTTTTATTTTTATTATACTTTAAGTTCTAGGGTACATGTGCATAACGTGCAGGTTTATTACATATGTATACTTGTGCCATGTTGGTGTGCTGCACCCATCATCTCATCAGCACCCATCAATTCATCATTTAGATCATGTATAACTCCCCAATGCAATCCCTCCCCCTCCACCCTCCCCATGATAGGCCCCAGTGTGTGATGTTCCCCTTCCCGAGTCCAAGTGATCTCATTGTTCATTTCCTACCTATGAGTGAGAACATGCGGTGTTTGGTTTTCT
>NW_016826744.1:32976-43448 GCF_001698545.2 Rhinopithecus bieti
AATATTTCTACTTTTTTGATGTAGGCATTTATTGCTATAAACTTTCCTCTTAGCACTGCTTTTGCTGTATCCTATAATTTTTTTGTATGTTGTTTCAATTATCATTGACTTCAATAAACTTTTAAAAAAATTTCCATCTTAATTTATTCATTGACCAAAAGGTCATTCAGGAGCATGTTGTTTAATTTCTATGTATTTGCATAGTTTACAAAATTCTTCTTTGTATTGATTTGTAGTTTTTTTCCATTGTAGTCTGCAAAGATACTTGAAAGGTTTTCGACTTTTACAATTTGTTGAGACTCATTTTGTGGAATACTTATGGTCTACCCTGGAGAACGCTTCATATGCTGATGAAGAGAATATATATTTTGCAGTTGTTGGATAGAATATTCTGTAAATATCTGTTAGTTCCATTTCATCTAAAGTTCATTTTAAATCCAGCGTTTCTTTGTTGATTTTCTGTCTAGATAATCTGTCTAATGCTGAGAGCAGGGTGTTGAAATCCCCCAGTATTATTGCATTGCAGGTTATTTCTCTGTTTAGATCTAGTAATATTTGCTTTATGAATTGGGGTGCTCCAGTGTTGGGTGCATAAATATTTAGAATTATATTATCTTGCCGAATTGATCCCTTTATATAATGATGTTCTTTGTCTTTTTAAAAATTGTTCTTGACCTAAAGTCTGTTTTATCTAAGTATAGCTACTCCTGCTTGCTTTTGGTTTTTACTTGCATGGAATATCTTTCTCCAAACTTTCCTTTTAGGTAATATGTGTCTTTACTTGTAAGTTTCTTGTAAGCAGCATATAGTTTTGTTATATTTTTAATCCATTCAGCCATTCTATGTCTTTTATTTGGAGAACTTAATCCATTTACATTCAAGGTTATTATTGACATGTGAGGTTTTGTTTCCATCATAATGTTAATGGTTTTCTGTTTGTTTTACATATTATCTGTTTTTTCTTCTTGTTCTCCTATTAATAATCATTGTTGGAATTCTATAGGGTATATTTTCTATACCTTTTGACTCCCTCTGTCTCCTTTGTGTGATTTCCTTACCAGCGAGTGTTATACTTTCTTGTGTTTTAATGACGGTAAATGTCATCCTTTCACTTCCAGGTTTAGGACTCCTTTGAGCATTTCTTGTAGGATTAGTCTAGAGGTAACAAATTCCCTCAGTATGTGCTTCTCTGGGAAAGATTTTATTTTGCCTTTATTTATAAAGGATAATTTTTCTCAATATAGTATTCAGGGTGACAGTTTTTTTCTTTCCTCACTTTGAAGATAGCATACCATTCTCATCTGCTCTGTAACATTTCTGCTGAGTAATCCACGGTTATTTTGATGGGATTTCCCTTGCAGAGACTAGATGCTTTTCTCTTGCAGTTTTTATCTTTGATTTTAGGCATTCTGAATATAATGTATCATGGAGAAGTTTTTGCAGTGTATCTGCTTAGGGATTGCTGAGCCTTCTGTATCTGAATGTCTAAATCTCTTGCTACACCTGGGAAGTTTTAGTCTAATATTTCATTAAATAGGTTTCCTAATCCTTTCTTTGTCTCTTCACCCTTCAGAATACTGATAATTTGAATAGTCAGTCCCCTCATGTTGTCCCAAATGTTAGGGATGCTTTGTTCATTATTTTTTATTCTTTCTAAAATAAGTTTATCTAACTACGTTATTTCAAAAGACCTTTCTTCACCTGCAGAAATTCTTTCTTTTGCCTGTTCTAGTCTTTTTTGAAGCTTTCAAATGTACTTTGTATTTTCTTCAATGAATTCTTCAGTTTCAGAATTTCTATTTGGTTCTTTTAAAAAATATCTATCCCTTTGGTAAATTTCTCATTCACATCCTTAATTGTTTCTCTGATTTCTTTGTATTGTTTTTTCATTATTATTTTGTATTTCACTGAGCTTCTTTAAAATTAACATTTTGAATTATTTATCTGGGATTTTTGAGTATGATCTATTGCTGGAGAATTATTGTGTTCCTTTGGAGGTGGCATATTTCCTTGCTTTTATATGTTTCTTATGTCATTACCTTGATATCTGCACATCTGGTATAGCAATTGCTTCTTCCTATTTTGAATTTATCTTCATAGGGAATAACTTTTTTCTGAAGATATATCTATGGTGCTGGTTGGGTAGGGTACCTTGTCTTTGATTCTCAGTTCATGTAGTTGTACAGTCTCTACGATTTCTTTGCCTGTAAACAGCATTAATGGCATCTGTGATTTACTTGGTAGGTTAGGGTAAAGTTATTAGTATCAGCTATGGTGAGGTTGTGCTGGCACTGGGATGCCAGGTAGACCAGTCTCCAGGAGTCAGTGGTGGAAGCAGTGCGCTGGGCACTTTTATATTTATTATATGCCCCAGGGTGGTATACACTGGCACCTGTGTTGGCAGTTATAGGCATGACAATTCTTGAGCCTCCAAGTGATTTGCTTGGATGCCAGTAGTGAAAACACTGTATCTGGTGGGTGGGTGGGTTATTGGGACCACAGGCAGCCAATGTGGCATGGACAATGGCAATAGTAGTGGTGGAATGATTCTCTGAATCCCAAGGAGTGTGCATTGATCTTGGAGATGGTTGTGATTGTCTGGGCAGGCCAGGCTCCAGGCCCATAGGTGGTGCTTGTAGGTAGGCACCAAATGAAGTTGTGGTGTCCAGGAATTTAGGTCCAACTTCAGGCCCCAGCAATAGTGCTCAGGTGCCCAAGGTGGTGGAATAGGTATGGCAATCCACAGGACCCTGGTCTATGTGCTCCATCTCGGGCAGGTGTTGGGGGCAAAGCCGGTCATGATTATATTGGCATGGCAAAATAATTGGCTTGGCAAAACAACTTTAAAGAGAATCTATACCATTTCAGATTCCTACCATCAATGTATGAGACAGATAGGTTCTCTTCATCCTCATTAGTGTTTGGTATTGTCGTTATTTTTCATTTTAGTCTTTCTGACAGGTATGCAATCATGTTGCAGTGGTTTTAATTTGCATTTTCCTAATGACTAGTGTCATAGTCAATTCAGGCTGCTGTAAGAAGTCACCATAGACTGGGTGGCTTAAATAATAAACATTTGTTTCTCACAGTTCTGGAAGCTGGGAAGTCCAAGACCAAGGTACCAGCAGATCCAGTGGGAGGACACAAGAAGGCAGCCGTCTACAAGCCAGGAACAGAGCCCTGACCAGGAGCCAAATGATCTGGCACCTTGATCTTAGACTTAGCCTCCAAATCTGTGAGATGAGTTTCTATGGTTTAAGCCACCTGGTCTATGGTATTTTATTATGGTAGCCTGAGCAGACTAATACTGAAAGTTTGTAAATGTACTAAAAACCATAAAATTGTACACTTTAAATTGATGAATTTTATTATGTTTGCTTCTATCTGAATAAAAATGTTATTTAATATATGATAATTTTGAGTGAATGATGGCTTAAGTGAATGGCTATATGGGTCACCCAGAGCATAATGTTCAGGATGTCCCTCAGAAGCCAAAATAGATGATAAATTCATCATAGTTGATGGCATGGGATTGAAGAAAATTGTGTGGGGTGGATGGGAAGCAGTGGTGATTGAAGTAGGTAGGGAAATGGAATACTGACAGCATCCAAGATAGCCAAGATGTATATAGCAAATACTTGGTGCCAGACACTGGTCCAAGAGCTTTATGTTCATCATTTCTTTCTTTCCTCGTAACAACTATGTGAGGTAGTTTCTATTATTGTCCCTTCTTTTAAAAATGAAGAAACTGAGTCTCGGAGAGGTTAAGTAACCTTTCCAGCATTACATAGCTAGTAAGGGTCAGAACCAGATATAGAACCAGGTTTGTATGACTGTAGTCCATGCTGTCTACATGACACTAGAGGCCTGGATCAAGAATTAGGAGAGGCTTCTTTAAGGCCTGTAGACTTATTTATGTAGCATCAGAAGACAGAGTGACAACAACATAGGAAGACAGGAAGAGGGCTCAAACATCTAGCAGTCAAGTCCCTGTTACTCAGATCCTCCTGCCTCAGCCTCCCAAAGTACTGAGATTACAGCTGTAAGCCACCATGTTTGGCCTATGACTAGCCTCTTTTACTTAGCATAATGTTTTCAAGATTCATTAACTGCCAAACAGTATTCCATTATGTGGATATAATACATGTTATTTATCCACTCATTAGTTAATGGACATTTGGGCTATTTATTCTCTCTAGCTATTATGAATAATTCTGCTATAAACATTTGAATACAAATTTTTATATAAGCATATGCCTTCATTTCTTTTGGGTATATACCCAGAAATGGAATTGCTGGATTATATGGTATGTTTAATCTTCTGAGGTAAGGTTTCCCACAGTGTTTGTAATATTTTACATTTCCATCAGCAATATATAAGGGTTCCAATTTCTCCACATCCTAGCCAACACTTATCTGCTTTTTAAAATTATAATAATCCTAGTGTATATAAAGTAGTATCTCATTATGGTTTTGATTTGCATTTCTCTTATGAGCATCTCTGGGGAAACTATAGCAGCAGAGCACTGACCACTCTCATTCTGTTGTCATGATAATGAGATCAGAAGCTCTGGTTCAGGCCAACCTGAAGGTAAATGTAAATCTGGGCTGTGCTACTTTCTCATTGTGTGACCTTGGGAAGGTTAAATTGCTCTGGGTCTCCATTTTCTCATCTATAAAATAGAGATGATGAAAATAATGATGATGTTGATAAAAATAATATTAATAATATAAAACATGCCTTAACAGAGTGTTTATAGTAACTAAGTGAGCTAATGTATGTAAAATACGAGAATGCTTAGCAGATAGTAAATATTTTAAAAATGTGTATATGTGTGTATGTATGCATGTGCATTGTGAAAAGAAAGCAAGAGACAGAGAACAGGTATGCACATGTGTCACTCATGTATCACTTGCTAGGGCTCTTTGGACATGGAGCCCTGTATAGCACATTTTGTGATACTAGACTCACCTGTATATAATTCTTCAGGGCTAAGAAGGATGCTAAGTTAAACAAAGCAAGAGATGCAAGAAAGAACATCTAAGGGGTTGAACAGGGTTGAATCTTAGGAAAGAATTGAGTTGAATGAATACCTTATTTTGGGGCAAGGGAAATCTGAGCTATGGGAAAAAGAGAACTGCCAAGAGATGGGTTTTATTTGAACTCAAGAGTCAGGCCTGAAGAACCAATCAGAAAGGGCACACCCTCCATAAAGTCCAAGAGGAAAAGACAATACTGTAGAAGACCAGAAATCAAAAATTAAAAGCTCAGCCAGTCTCAGTGGTTCACACCTATAATCCCAGCACTTTGGAAGGCTGAGGCAGGAGGCTCGCTTAAGCCCAGGAGTTCAAGATCAGCTTGGGCAACATAGTGAGACTCCCATATCTACAAGAAAAATTTAAAAGTTACAATTAAACACTCAAGATTAAAAAAGATGATAGTATAAAAAAGTATGAAGACTAGAAGAAAGCTAGGTGCATAAGTGCAGCTCCAAAGGTTTTACATAACACTGAAGTTTAGCTGTGAATTGGAAACTGTGCTTCCTAAGAAAGGGGAGGGGTAACTAAGCAAAGGGAACCTCCCTGCAAGTGTAGCTTGATGAAGCTTCATGACCATGCTTTGCAGTTTTATCCTTGGTTTGTGTTTATTTTCCTAATACCATAAAAGTTTCTTATGCTCCAAAACCAGGGTCAGCAAACTGTGGCCTATAGGCCAAATCGGGGCTACCACCAATTTTTATAAATACAGTTTTATTGGAACAGAACCACATGATTTTTATGCATTGCCTGTGGTTGCTTTTGTGTAACAATAGGTGGGTTAAGTCAGACACTGTATGGCCTACAGAGCCAGAAATATTTATTGCTGGCCGTTTTTTACAGAAAAAGTTTTCTAGCCTGGTCTAAAATCACTGGCAGAATGTAGTATTTTCCCCATTGGTTAGGACTAACGAGTACTTCAGGAATTAAGGAAAGAGTTACATCTCTAAAGTCATCATTTAAAGAAGAGACCATCTTCCTAATTAGATGAGGACAGGCAATAAAAACACATAAACTCAAATGATGATTATCTTAAAACCAAAGCAAAAAGTTTTTAGATTCTATTATAGGACTCCTGATACCAGCTATCCCTCATTTTGGTTTGTCAAAGATTAAGATTAGTAGGTCTGTGGACTACTGACCTCATTTCATACAAACAAATATCTGTGATGTTGACCAGAATACCAAACTTCATTGAAACCTACATCACAACTGCTGAAGATCTGCCTCTTTGAAAATACCATCCTCCATTGGACTGCCTGACCATGTCACTCAATAGACAAGAATGACTTCCAATTTGTCCGCACATTGTTTATGTTTAAATGTCACTTCTGAAGCATGTGGACAATCTATTCTCTGCAGGTTAAACTCTTCCTGTATCTATCCATGCATGCCCTCCCTCCAAAAGAAACTGTCATGCTAATCAATTGCTTAGTAAACTGTTCACAGTGAGAGCAAGGGAGCCCGTCAACTCAATCCCACTCAAATAATCACATGGCCCATATTAGTGAGGTCAGATGGCTGAGGTTTGCCTAACTTGAAAGTGGGGCGGGGAGGGGACAAGTAGGTTCTGGCAAGCAACCTAGGTGGCAATAGTGAAAAGAAGGGATGCCAGTGGGTAGCACTCTCCAAGGAGGCTCTGGCAGGATGGATTTGACATCATGAAGCTGAGGGGTACAAAACCAGGATGACAGTTCCTACAATGAGATAAATGAAGACACCCACGAGGGAGAGAACAACAATGGCTCCTGCCCAGGGTGGCTGCGGTCTGCCCACCGGACAGGAGGAGTGCCTGACTAATTGCATTGCTGCCTGTCTCCACATAGCACCGTTTGTTTATTGAAGGTTCCCTTCTTTGTCCTGAACAAATTGACCTATTTGCTTCACTTCGTGAATTTAATTTTCATCTGTACATTTGCAAAATACCCCATCGGTGTTCATTATGGTAAATTAATGTTAGTAGTTCTGTAAGAGAACCATCAGCCCTCATTTTCCCTAACTCTTTCCAACCTCTCCCCCACCCCCGTTCCTTGACTAATAGATATCATTTCAACAGTTTGACTAACTGCCGTGTTATAGAAAAGGCAGTAATTTATACTGATGTAATGGCCGTGATAAAAATCATTTGTGTGCTGATTTTATAAATTAGGGTGGAAATGTGAGTGCCTCTGAAAAATGAAGTGCTACCACATGGATTCCACTGTTGCTAATGCTTCATACCTTTCTGCTTCATTAAACCAATTTCACGGGGAGATGAGTTAGAGGAAGAAGCTGTGCTGCTTATGAGACGCAACAATGGTTTATTGAAATCAATGGGGCTAAGATTAAATTAAGTGCTACTCGAGAAATATGGAAATATAAAAATATTCAGGCTTCTAGATGGGTAATTCAACAATAAGATAAGTTAGCTCTTTCATGCTCCCAAAACTGGCTCATCATAATTGCATAGAACTGGATTCACAGCCTACTAATTAATATTGAAGAGTTTCTTGAAACTACCCTTATGAGTGGGAGAACCCAAGAATGAATTTATCCCATTTCCATTTTGAAATAATGTCAATTCAAAATTTTCTTTCAGATCTATTCCGATGGAGTTGGATCTTTAAAATGCTTCCTCACTAGTCTGCTCATTCTTGAGAAGTAAACACCAATGTTAGATAAAAGGGGTGGAGCAGGGGCAAGATGAAGGTACGTGGCAGAAAGGAGGCCATTTATTGGCAACTGTCAATTAGCAAACCTCAGTAAGTGTTCTGCGCTTTTGTTTACGAATTTCAGGTGAGCAGAACACCAGCTGAATACAGATTTATGCTGCTCAGCCTTTTGCTACTCCTTTTTGGATAACGCCCTAAACTGGAGGTGGAGACACTATAAAATAAAGGATTGCTTGGCATGCTCTTAGGAACAGGTACCAAGGAATTAGGATGGAGCAATTTCCACTGTTCATTTAAATTGCCTACTATTTCCCCCATTCTGATGAATTTCAAGTTTTCACTTTCTAGCAACTAAACCCTATTTGTTCCCTGAATTGTGAAGGACGTAAATACAAAGGGATTCATTCAGTAAATAAGAGGCTTGTGAATACTTGCTGTTTTTTTTTTTTTTTTAATGCAAAATTTCAAAGTGCAGCTGAGGAGCTGCCATTTTCCTCCCCCCTCACAATGAGATCTCTGTGCATAAGTGACCCAAGTCCTGGGGTTGAGTCCAGCTCTCAGATTAGCACAGAAAACACGTACAGACAAGACTTTCAACACACCCCCTCCCGCTGATGATAAAAGGAGCTCCAAAAAGTGTTTCTCTAGCATAGGAGGAAGGGATTTTGTGATTACAATCCTGAAGACTACTATGTGCCAAGAGTCAGAAAACATATCCCCACTCAAATGGGAAAATAATTTATGTGAGGTCTGCTGCTACCATCCTGGAATTTGAGGTTCTACAGACTTAGTTCAAACAGCTAACGTAAGCTAACACAGCATGCCTACAGTTGTAACAAACACTTTTCATCACACTGTCATAGAGGGGCTTGCAGCAATCCCCTTCAGAGGCTCGCCATTGCTATTAGTTGATAGGCATATCCACCAATATTAGGACGGGAAAATGCGCTGTTCAAATGCCTGTCACAGTTTTGAACATTATAAAAAATACATATACTAGCTCAAAAGTAAAGAACAAACTGCAAGACAATTAACTTTTAAAGAAACGTCAGTATTTGGCTCAGATGCATCTGGAACAGGGCATGGTTAAAAACTTGGCCTTCAACTAACTGGTGACCTTAAGCCTCAACTTTCTGGTCCACAAAATGAGATCTCTAAATTCTATTCTGGCTAGAAGTTTCTATTGCCTGATTTGTACAAACTGTCTTAGAAGAGGTCCACAACAAGCCAGAGGTTAATAGAGTTGTTCCCTACCTATGACTCAGCAAAATTACATCAGTGAAAAGTATTTCATGTAAATGCTACCAAACATGTTTTAATCCTCAGAGGTACAGTTTTAAGGATAAAAAGCACTATATTGCGGTGGGGGGGAAACAGGATTCCTCAAAAGATAAAGATACCTCCACTCATGTCCTTCCTTTGACTAGTCTCCCCACCACTGAAGAATCAAAGTTTCTGTTACCCCAAATTCTGGTTCTCTCTGGGTCCAGCAGCACTTGGAGCCGAAGAACCCTGCTTTCTGACAGAGCAGTATGTCTGTCTCCTGTTTCCACTGTGGCTAGAGCTCTGGGGAGGATGGGCAGCACTGGGAACTAAGGAGAGATACTTCCCTGAGCAGACTATAGGGATAGAAGAGACTCATTTCCATTACATATGTAAATTTAGGGAAACTGCAAACACATTGAAAGATTTGCTAAAAGTCATGTCATGAGTTAGGAAGCAGATAATTGGGAAATAAGTTCCACAATTTCTTAACTTCGTTCAGGCCAGGGTCTGGTCCCAAAAGGTGACATAGATGAAATGGCCAAGATTCACCGATTAGTAAAAACTGACCAGTCCTGGGGACACATATGCCAACTCACTCACATCATGTAATCATTATGGTTGTCCTTAGCCCTTCTGTCCATCTTAAAGCACTACTTTCTCAAATCGCTTTTCATTTATCTCTGAGCTTGTGCTTCAAATTAAATGTCCTATTTAGCCTTTACCTCTGCTGCTTCCTTCTTCCCTTCTCTAATTTTTAATGTTATTTTCTTTCCCACTGTAGACTTTTCTTTTTTTGTAAAAGTGAAAGCATGGTAGCAAAAGCAGCGAAGGCATTTTATATGTTTATTTCCTACACTTATTTCATGTACTATGGCACATAAACGTCAACAACTAAATACACTCAAAAAGTTACCATCTCTAAGAAACTGAAATTGCTGAGGAAGGCTAAGAGGCTTGCTTTTAAATGCATGTTGTATTGGCCCATTCTCACACGGCTATGAAGAAATACCTGAGACTGGGTAATTTATAAAGGGAAGGGATTTAATTGACTCACAGTTCCACATGGCTGAGGGCCTCAGGAAACTCACAATCACGGTGGAAGAGGAAGCAAGGACCTTCTTCACATGGTGGCAGGCGAGAGAAGAGGGCATGTATGTGCGTAAAGTGAAGGGGGAAGAGTCCCTTATAAAACCATCAGATTTCGTGAGAACTCACTCACTGTCATGAGAACAGCATGGGGGAAACCACCCCAATGATCTAATCACCTCCCACTAGGTCTTGCCCTCAACACCTGGGGATTACAATTCAAGGTAAGGTTTGGATGGAGACACAAAGCCTAACCATATCACGTATTTACCCACTCAATTGTAAACCAGTGATTCTCAAACTGGAGCATACATTAGAATCACCTGGTGGGCTTGTTCGACAGTAGATTGCTACCCCCTTCCCCAGATTCCTGATGCAGTAGACTTGGGATGAAGCTCCAGATTTTGCATTTCTTTTTTTTTTTTTTTTTTT
>NW_016826744.1:43680-45876 GCF_001698545.2 Rhinopithecus bieti
TAGACTCAGCTTGGGATCTTTTCAAAACCCAAAGCCCATTCTGTATATCAATTAAATGAAAATCTCTGGGGGGTGGTACCAATGGATCAATACTCTTTATGGCTCCCCAGTTAATCCCAATTTACAGCCAAGTTTGAGAGCCAATGCTGTAGACAACAAAGGTGGGTTTTTTTTTTTTTAAACTTCGTTTTGTTAAAGCAAGTGAGGAGAATATAATAATTACCTCGTGTTTACTAGTGCTGATATTTTTTAAAGAGTGCCTTCCTATCCAAGTAATATTAATAAATGGCTTGTTACAGTTCCAAATATTTGTGTTCAATGTTACGGACATGGTATGAGAAACAAGGACAATTAAAAGTACAGATAGTCTGAGAGAGTGGTCAGAAATTTGACAAGGCAAAATAGGGCCTTGATGCTTCCAGAAATCTCAGATCAGAATATCCAAGAGAGGGCTGTGGAAGTATTTCTCTGACAACTGCCTGAGAGAACTTATGCTTTCTTTTAAGCCAAAGGAGGTTCCTCAGACCCACCTTCTTGGCTCTACCCTCTTGGATCACTGTGCAGAACTAATAAAAACTTTCATCTGTCCTTGACTAGGCTGTCTCATTGCCAGTATTGGCACCAGAACAGTGGTTCCCAATTTTGCACATAAGTATCACCTGAAGAGCTTTAAAAATGCTGATACCCATTTCCCACCCTCAAAGATTGTGATTTAGTTAGTCTTAGGTGATCTGGACTCTGGAATTTTAAAAGTTTTCCTGGTGACTCTAGCATGCAGAGATAATTTGGGAACTAATTAGAGCAATGAGTTCTGTTGTAGCCCCCTTCTGTTAGAGGTTTTATTTGCCTGGTCTGTTCACTTTGGACCCCAGATGCTTCACTTGCCCTAGACACCTATTACAAAACTGTTTGAATACATTCTTTCACTTGAGGTTTGGTATAATGACAGAAGGGATAGCTGATAATGAAGGAAATCTCACTGTACAATGAGAAAGTTAACCTAGACAGACAACTCCTTGATACTTAAATGATGGTCCATGACGAGCAGCATCAACATCACCTGGAAAAGTTTTAGAACTGCAAATAGTTGAGGTCCATCCCAGACATGATGGCTACTCAGGTGATTTCTATACCCATTAAAGTCTGAGAACCAGTCTGCTCCCTCACCTTGGGTCTTGTCTCCTGAAAATGGTGCCCCCAGCCCTTCTGTTCATATTCTACTAAGCATTACTTTCGTAAGTCAGTTTTCATTTATCTCTAAGCTTGTACTTCAAACTAAATGTACTATTTTATCATTATGTCTTCTGCTCCCTTTTTCCCCTCTTTCTTTTTTTTTTTATTTTTATTTTTTATTATACTTTAAGTTCTAGGGTACATGTGCTCAACGTGCAGGTTTGTTACATATGTATCCATGTGCCATGTTGGTGTGCTGCACCCATTAACTCGTCATTTACATTAGGTATATCGCCTAATGCTATCCCCCCCCCACCCCCATCCCACGACAGGCCCCAGTATGTAATGTTCCCCTTCCTGTATCCAAGTGTTCTCATTGTTCAATTCCCACCTATGAGTGAGAACATGTGGTGTTTGGTTTTCTGTCCTTGTGAGAGTTTGCTCAGAATGATGGTTTCCAGCTTCATCCATGTCCTTACAAAGGACATGAACTTATCCTTTTTAATGGCTGCATAGTATTCCATGGTATATATGTGCCACATTTTCTTAATCCAGTCTATCATTCATTGATGGACATTTGGGTTCGTTCCAAGTCTTTGCTATTGTGAATAGTGCCACAATAAACATACCTGTGCATGTGTCTTTATAGCAGCGTGATTTATAATACTTTGGGTATATGCTCAGTAATGGGATGGCTGGGTCAAATGGTATTTCTAGTTTTAGATCCTTGAGGAATTGCCACACTGTCTTCCACAGGGATTGAACTACTTTACAGTCCCACCAACAGTGTAAAAGTGTTCGTATTTCTCCACATCCTCTCCAGCACCTATTGTTTCCTGACTTCTTAATGATCACCATTCTAACTGATGTGAGATGGTGTCTCATTGTGGTTTGGATTTGCATTTGTCTGATGGCCAGTGATGGTGAGCATTTTATCATGTGTCTGTTGGCTGCATAAATGTCTTTTTTCCAGAATCTACAAAGAACTTAAACAAATTTACACAAAAAAACAACCCCATCAAA
>NW_016826744.1:47952-53273 GCF_001698545.2 Rhinopithecus bieti
AAAAAAAAAAAAAAAAAAAAAAAAGCAAATTAAATACAGCAATGTATTGACAGGGTTTAGGACACACAAACCCAAAATATGGAACTTTAGCATACTGAGTTATTTTAAGCTGAAGGAATTTGAGAAAATGACAGAAGCAGGAAGGGCCCTCTCACCTACCTACTCCTGCTTTTTGCTTCTAAAGAAGGTCATAAAACCTAGAAAGAATTTTTTTACTCTCCCCTGAAGCAGGTCATAAGACTGTAATGTGACAGTGCAAACTTCATAGCCAGAGGAAAGGAACTTCCTTGTCTCTGAAAACACAGAAACACAGAAGAATCTGAACAAACAGGCCTTGTGAAGCTACCCCAGTTAATTATCTTTAGATCATACACCCTTTGTCCAATCCTACTTCTCCACAACTGTCTACTCTTCATTAAACCTAAGCATAAAAATACACAGGTTTCCCTTTTTCTTTGGATCTTCATTTCTGAAGGCTCCAATGTCACATAATACTTATGTTAAAAATTTTGTCTACTTTTTTTTTCCTTTTAATCTATCTTTTTCAGTTTTATTTTTAGACCCAGTCAGAAACCTTAAGAGAGTTGATGAAAATCTTACTCACCTACAGTATAAAATAATTATACACCATGACCGAATTCTTTTTACTTCACCAAAGTTGCTTCAATGTTCAAAATCAATCATAAAAAAATCAGCCAATGCAATCCACCATATCAACAAGTTAAAGAGGAAAAAACTCAAATGTCATGTAAATTGATTCAGAAAAAGCAGTTGACAAAATCCAACAGCCATTCATAATTAAAAAACAAAACAGGTGGATCAGTGGACTCAACCATTCTAGCCTGCTGGCTCTGGGGAGTACAGGTGGTCTGGATAAGGAGGGGTGCCCCACAAAGCAGCACAGCTGCTGTGCCAGATCGTTGCCAGACTGCTGCTGTAAGTGGGACTGATCCCTCCCTCCTTACTGGGCAGGGCTTCCCTGAGGGACTTTCACCAACTCCAGCCATGGTTACAATTCTGATCTCTCCCTGGGATGGAGCCCCCAGGGAGAGGGAGAACCACTGTCTCTGTGGTTCAGTCAACTCAGCTGTTCAGCCTGTGGCTCTGGAGAGACCAAGTGGTCTGGATGAGGAAGGGTTCCCCACAATTCAGCAAACCAGTTCTATCCAAAAGCAGCCAGACTGCCGATTTAGGTGGGTCTCTGATCTCATTCCTCCTGACTGGGTGAGACCTCTCAACAGGGGTCTCCAGACACCTCCTACAGGAGCACTCTGACTGGAAACAGGTCAGTACCCTCCTGGGATGGAGCACCCAGAGAAAGGAGTAGGCTGCCATCTTTGCTGTTTTGCAGCCTTCACTGGTGATATCTCCAGGTACAGAAAAAATGGAGGCAGCTACAGTCTGGAGCAGACCCCCAGAAAACGGAAGCAGTACTATGGAAGAGTGGCCTCACTGATAAAAGAAAAACACACAAACAGAAAGCAACAACAACATCAACAAAAACAACCCCATAAAAAAACCCCGTTCAAAGGTCAGCAACCTCAAAGATCAAAGGTAGATAACTCCACAAAGATGAGAAAGAATCCAGAGAAAAACGCTGAAAACTCAGAAAGCTAGAGTGCCTTTTCTCCTTCAAGTGACCACAACACCTCTCCAGCAAGGGCACAGAATGAGACTCAGGCTGAGATGGTTGAATTGACAGAAGTAGACATCAGAAGGTGGGTGATAATGAACTTCACTGAGCTAAAAAAAAAAGCATGTTGTAACCCAATGCACAGAAGCTAAGAATTAAAATAAAACTATACAGGAGCCGATAACCAGAATAGCCAGTTTAGACAGAAACATAACTGACCTGATTAAGCTGAAAAACACAACATGAAAACGTCACAATGCAATCAGAAGTACCAATAGCAGAATAGACCAAGTGGAGAAAAGAATCTCAGAGCTTGAAGACTGTCTTTCTGAAATAAGACAGGCAGACAATAATAGAGAAAAAAAGAATGAAATGGAACAAACAAAACCTCTGAGAAATATGGAATTATGTAAAAAGACCGAACCTATGACCGATTAGGGTACCTGTAAGAGATGGGGAGAATGGAAATGGGGAGTTGGAAAACACATTCAGGATATCATCAAGGAGAACTTCCCCGACCTAGCAAGACAGACCAAAACTCAGATTCAGGAAATCCAGAGAACCCCAGTAAGATACTCCATGAGAAGATCAACCCCAAGACAAAAAATCATCAGATTCTCCAAGGTCAAAATGAAAGAAAAAAACATTAAGGGCAGCCACAGAGAAAGACCAGGTCACCTACAAAGGGAAGCCCATCAGACTCACAGTGGACCTCTCAGCAGAAACCCCACAAGCCCGAAGAGATTGGGGGCCAATATTCAACATTCTTAAATAAAAGAATTTCCAACCTAGAATTTCATATCTGGCCAAACTAAGCTTCAGAAGCAAAGGAGAAATAAGATCCTTTTCAGACAAGCATAATGCTGAGGGAGTTCATCACCACCAGGCCTGCCTTGCAAGAGCTCCTGAAGAAAGCACTAAATTGGAAAGGAAAAACTTACCAGCCACCACAAAAACATACTGAAGTACAGAGATAAGGGACACTCTGAAGCAACCATGAAACAAGTCTGCAAAATAACCAGCTAGCATCATGATGACAGGATCAAATTAACACATAACAATATTGACCTTAAATGTAAATGAGCTAAATGCCCTAATTAAAGACACAGAATGACAAGCTGGATAATGAGTAAAGACCCATCAATATGCTGTCTTCGAAAGACCCATCTCACATGCAAAGACACATGTAGGCTCAAAATAAAGGGATGGAGGAAAATTTACCAAGCAAATGGAAAACAGAAAAGCAGGGGCTCTAGTTTCTGACAAAACACACTTTAAACCAACAAAGATTAAAGAAGACAAACAAGGGCATTACATAATGGTAAAGTGTTCAAGTCAACAAGAAGAGCTAACTATCCTGAATATACATGCACCCAATACAGGAGCACCCAAATTCATAAAGTAAGTTCTTAGAAACCTACAGAGATTTAGACTTCCACACAATAATAGTGGGAAACTTTAACACCCCACTGACAATATTAGACAGATCACTGAGACAGAAAATTAACACAGATATTCAGAACCTGAACTTGGCTCTGGATCAAGTGAACCTAATAGATATCTATAGAACTCTTCACCCCAAAAGAACACAATGTACATTCTTTTCATCACCACATGGCACTTTAAAATTGATCACACAATCAGAAGTAAAATACTCCCCAGCAAGGACAAAAGAACTGAAATTATAACAGTTTCTCAGACAGCACAATAAAGCTAGAACTCAAGACTAAGAAATTCACTCAAAAACACACAACTTCATGAAAATTAGACAACCTGCTCCTGAATGACTCCTGGGTAAATAATGAAATTAAGGCAGAAATCAAGAAGTTCTTTGAAATGAATGAGAACAAACAGCTAACATACCAGAATCTCTCGGACACAGTGAAAGTAGTGTATTAGTCAGGGTTCTCTAGAGGGACAAAACTAATAGGATAGATGTATATATAAAGGAGAGTTTATTAAGGAGTATCGACTCACATGATCACAAGGTGAGGTCACAGAATAGGCCGTCTGCAAGCTAAGGAGCAAGGAAGCCAGTCCGAGTCTCAAAGCTGAAGAACTTGGAGTCCGATGTTCAAGGGCAGGAAGCGTCCAGTACAAGAGAAAGATGTAGACCAGAAGACTAAACCAGCATAGTCTTCCCACGTTATTCTGCCTGCTTTTATTCTTGATACACTGGCAGCTGATTAGATTGTGCTCATGCAGACTGTGTGTGGGTCTGCTTTTCCCAGTCCACTGTCTCAAATGTTAATCTCCTTTGGCAACACCCTCACAGACACACCCAGGAACAATACTTTGCATCCTTCAATCCATTCACGTTGACACTCAGTATTAACCATTACAAGCAGTGTAAGAGGGAAATATATAGCACTAAATGCCCACATCAAAAGGATAGAAAAATCTCAAATTAGCAACTTAATATCACAACTAAAAGAATGAGAGAACTAAGAACAAACAAACCCCAAAGCTAGCTGCAGGCAAAAATTAACTAAGATCAGAGTAAAACTGAAGGAGATAGAGACACAAAATGCCATTCAAAACTCAATGAATCAAGAAGCTGGTTTTGTTCTGTTTTGTTTTGAAAAAAATTAGTAAAATAGACTGCTAGCTAAACTAATAGAGAAAAAAGAGAAGAATCCAATAGACACAATCAGAAATGATAAAGGGGATATCATCACTGACTCCACCAAAATACAAGCAACCATCAGAGAATACTATAAACGCCTCTATGCACATACACTGGAAAATCGAGAAGAAACGGACAAACTCCTGGACACATACACCCTCCCAAGACTGAACCAGGAAAAAATTGAACACCTAAATAGACCAATAACGAGTTCTGAAATTGACTCAGTAATAAATAGCCTACAACCAAAACAGAAAAAGAAAAAGAAAGCCCGGTACTAGATGGATTTAGAGCTGAATTCTACCAGAGGTACAAATAAGAGTTGGTACCATTTCTACTGAAACTACTCCAAACTGAAGAAAGCACTAATCAGAAAGGAATTGAAAAGAAGGGACTCCTCCCTAACTCATTTTATGAAGCCAGCATCATCCTGATACCAAAACCTGGTAAAGATACAACAAAAAAAGAAAACTTCAGGCCAATATCCCTGATAAACATCAGTGCAAAAATCCTTAAAAAAATACTGGTGAACTGAATCCAGTAGCACATCAAAAAGCTAATCTAGCACTGTCAAGTTGGCTCCATCCCCAGGATGCAAGGTTGGCTCAACATAAGCAAATCGATAACTGTAATTCATCACATAAACATAACTAAAGACAAAAACTACATGATTATCTCAATAGATGTAGAAAAGGCTTCCAGTGAAATTCAACATGTCTTCATGTTAAAAACTCTCAATAACCTATGTATTGAAGGGAAATACTCAGAATAATAAGCGCCATTTATGACAAACCAACAGCCAATATCAAACCGAATGGGCAAAAGCTGGATGCATTCCCTTTTAAAACCAGCACAAGACAACGATGCCTTCTCTCACCACTCCTATTGAACATAGTATTGAAAGTTCTGGTGACGGCAATCAGGCAAGAAAAAGAAACAAAGGGTATTCAAATAGGAAGAGAGGAAGTCAAATTATTTGCAGATGACATAATTCTATATCTAGAAAAACCCATTGTCTCAGCCGAGAAGCTTGCCCTTTCTTTTCTTTTCTTTTCTTTTCTT
>NW_016826744.1:54887-64223 GCF_001698545.2 Rhinopithecus bieti
AAAAATTGCTAGCATTCCTATATACTGACAATAGGCAAGCCAAGAGCTAAATCATGAATAAACTCCCATTCACGGTTGCTACAAAAAGAATAAAATACCTAGGAATACAGCTAACAAGGAAAGTGAAGGACCTCTTCAAGAAGAACTACAAACCACTGTTCAAGGAAATCAGAGAGGAGAAACAAATGGAAAAACATTTCATGCTCATGGATAGGAAAAATCAATCATGACAATAGTTATACTGCCCAAAGCAATTTATAGATTCAATGCTATTTCTATTAAGCTACCATTGACATTCTTTACAGAATTAGAAAAAAACTATCTTAAAATTCATACGGAACCAAAAAGGAGTCTGAATAGCCAAGACAACCCTAAGCAAAAAGTATAAAGCTGGAGGCATCATGCTACCCGACTTCAAATTATATACAAGACTAGAGTAACCAAAACAGCATGGTACAAATACAAAAGCAGACACATAGATCAATGGAACAGAATAGAGAACTCAGAAATAAGACTGCACAACTACAACCATGTAATCTTTGACAAATCTGACAAAAAACAAGCATCGAAGAAATAATTCCCTATTTAATAAATGGTACAGGGGGAACTGGCTAACCATATGCAGAAAATTAAAACTGGATGCTTTCCTTACACCTTATGCAAAAATTAACTCAAGATGGATTAAAGACTTAAATATATAACCCAAAACTGTAAAAACTCAGGAATAAAATCTAGGCAATACCATTCAGGACATAGGCACAGGTAAAGATTTCATGATAAAATGCAAAAGCCATTGCAACAAAAGCAAAATTGATAAATGGGATCTAATTAAACTAAAAAAAGCTTCTGCACAACGAAAGAAACTATCTTCAGAGTGAACAGACAACCTATAGAATGGGAGAAAATTTTTGCAACATTTCCATCTGACAAAGGTCTAACATCCAGTGTTTACAAGGAACTTAAACAAATTTACAAGGAAAAAACCAAACAACCAAATTAAAGTGGGCAAAGGACATGAACAGACAGTTTTCAAAAGAAGATATTTAGGCAGCCAACAAGCATGTGAACAAAAGCTCAACTTCACTGATCATTAGAGAAATGCAGATCAAAACCACAATAAGATACCATCTTGTACCAGTCAGAATGGCTATTGTTAATAAAAATCAAGAAACAACAGATGCTGGTGAGGTTGTGGAGAAAAAGGAATGCTTATATGCTGTTCATGGGAGTGTAAATGAGTTCAACCATTGTGGAAGACAGTGCAGCAATTTTCAAAGTTCCAGAAGCAGAAATTTTTCCAGAAGCAGACCCAGCGATCCAATTTCTAAGTATATATCTATAGGAATATAAATCATTCTATTATAAAGATACATCCATGCATATGTTCATTGCAGCACTATTCACAATAGTAGACACAGAATCAACCCAAATGCCCATGAATGATAGACTGGTCAAAGTAAATGTGGCACATATACACCATGGAATACTATGCAGACATAAAAAGGAATGACATCATGCCCTTTGGAGGGACATGTATAGTGCTGGAAGCCAATATCCTCAGCAAACTAACACAGGAACAGAAAACCAAACATTGCATGTTCTCACTTGTAACTAGGAGCTGAACAATGAAAACACATGGACACATCGGGGGAACAATACATACTGGGGCCTGTCAGGAGGGTGGGGGAGAGAGAGAATCAGGAAGAACAGCTAATGGATGCTGGGCTTAATAGCTAGGTAATGGGATGATCTGTGCAGCAGACCACCCTGGCACATGGTTACCTACGTAACGAACCTGCACATCCTGCACAAGTACACTGGAACTTAAATTAAAAGTTGAACAAAACAAAACCTCTGCAAATTAGGAATAAAGGGGAATTATCTCAAGTTGATAAAGAACATCTACAAAAACCTACAGCTAACATCATACATAATGGTTAAAAGCTGAATGCTTTCCCCCTAATATCCAGTGATGTTAGCTTTCACTACTCTTATTCATCATAATATTGGAATTTCTAGCCCTTTAATAAGGCAAGAAAATGTGATCAAAGGCATACAGTTTGGAAAGGAAGGAATGAAACTTCCTATTTGTAAACAAAATTATTGTATGCATAGAAAATCCCAAAAAGGGAGGCAGAGAAAGATGGTGAAATAAAAGGCCCCACTGATTATTCTCCCCACAAGGACACCAATGTAAGAGGTACCTACACAAAAAAGCACCTATATAGGAACCAAAAGTCAGATGAGTGCTCACAGTGCCTGATTTTAACTTCATATTGCCGAAAGAGGCACTGAAGGGGTATAAAAATCAGTCTTGAATCACCAATGCCACCCCTCACTCATCTTCCGGCAGAGGCAGCATGGTGCAGAAAGCATTTCTGGGCTCTGGGGAGATGGGGAATGCAAAAATTATGAGACATTGAACTCTGTGCTATCCTAGCACAACAGAAAACAAAAGCGGACCAAATTCAGCTGATGTATGCCCATGGAACGAGCATTTAAAATAGCCCTAGCCAGAGGGGAATCACTGATCCCAGTGGTTTAAACTTGACTTCCCACAAACATCACCATCATGGGCTAAAGTGCTTTGGGGCTCCAAATAAACTTGATAGGCAGTTTAGGCCACAAGACTGAAGCTCCTAGGTTAAGTCCTATTGCTGAAATGAGCCTAGAGACAGTGAGGTGGGGAACACGTGACATACTAAGACACCAGCCAGGGAGGCTAAGGGAGTGCCGGCATCACCCTCCCCCAACCTCAGGATGCACAGCTCATTGCTTCAGAGGAGACCCCTTTCTTCTGCCTGAGGAGAAGAGAGGGAAGAATGAGGAAGACTTTGTCTTGTGTCTTGGGTACCATCTCAGATAGACCAGGATACAGTACCAGTCAGAGGTGCAAGGTCCCTTTTCCAGGCCTATCTCCCAAATAACAATTATGGACATACACTGGGAAAGAAGTGAACCTGCTGCCTTGAAGGGAAGGAACCAGTCCTGGCAGGATTCACAACCTGCTAACTGAAGAGCTCTTGGGACCTGAATGACCAACAGGGATACCCAGGTACTACAATGAGGGCCTTGGGTGAGACTCTGATACTTGTGACTTCAGGTGAGACTCAGCACATTTTCACCTGTGGTGGCTACAGAGTGAGAGTCCTTCCACTTGAGAAGAGCAAAGCAAAAAGTATGGGGGACTTTGTCTTGCACCTTAGGTACCAGCTTGGCCATAGGTGAGGGGACGGTAAGAGGACCAAGGGGGCTCTTGGGGTCCTGACTCCAGGAATTGGCTCTTAGATGGCATTTCTGGACCTGCCCTGGGCCAGAGGGGAATCTACTGCCCTAAAGAGTGAGTCCCAGGCCAGGCAGCATTCACCACAAACTGACTGAAGAGTCCTTGGGACTAATGGAAACATGAGTGGTAGTCTGGAAATATTCCCTAATGGTCTGTGGTGGCAGTGGCATGGAGTGAGGCTCCTCTGTCTTTGGAAAGGGCAGGAAAGAATGGAAAGGACTGCATCTTATTGTCTGAGTGCTGGTTCAGCAACAGTACAATAGATAACCAGGTAGACTTCTAAGGTTTTCGACTCTAGTCCCTGGCTCCTGGACAGCACCTCTGGACCCATCTGGGGCCTGGGGAAACTCACCATCATGAAGGGAAGGAAAAAGGCCTGGATGGCTTTGCAATTTGCTGATTGTAAAGCTCCAGGGCCTTGAACAAACGTAGGCCATAGCCAGAGAGTGGTTACAGCAGGCCTTGGGTAGGACCTGGTGCTATGCTGATTTCAGGTCTGATCCAGTCCAGTCCTAGTGATGGTGGCCACAGAGGTGGTTGTATCATTCCACCCCCTGCTCTAGGTGGCTTACAGAGAAAGACTCTGTTTGGGAGAAAGTAAGGGAAGAGAATAAGAGTCTCTGCTGGGACATGTTCTCACTCATAGCCGGGAATTGAACAATGAGAACACTTGGACACAGGAAGGGGAACATCACACATGGGGGCCTATCATGGGGTGGGGGGAGGGGGAGGGACAGCATTAGGAGATATACCTAATGTAAGTGACGAGTTAATGGGTGCAGCACACCAACATGGTACATGTATACATATGTACCAAACCTACACGTTGTGCACATGTACCCTAGAACTTAAAGTATTAAAAAAAAAAAAAAAAAAAAAGGAGTCTCTGCCAGTAATTCAGAGAATTCTCCTGGACCTTGTCCGAGACCATCAATGCACTACCTCTATGACTCTGGAAGAACCACAGCATTACTGGGCTTGGGGTGCCCCCTAAAGCAGATACAGCTTAGATTAAAACACCCAAGTCCTTTCAAATATCTAGAAAGTCTTCCCAAGAAGAATGGCTCCAAGAAGCCCAGACAATGATGACTACAATAAATACCTAACTCTTCAATGCCCAGAAACCAAAGAACATCTACTAGCATCAACACCATCCAGGAAAACATGGATTCAACAAATGAACTAAATAAGTCACCAGGAACTAATTGTAGAGAAAGAGAGATCTGTGACCTTTCAGACAGAGAATGCAAAATAGCTGGGCAAACGCAAAGACATTCAAGTTAACACAGAGAAGGAATTCAGAATTCAATCAGACAAAATTAACAAAGAGATTGAAATCATTTTTTAAAATGAAGCAGGAATATTGGAGTTGAATAATGTAATTGACACAATTAAGAATGCATCAGAGTCTTTTATTTTATTTTATTTATTTTTTATTATACTTTAAGTTCTAGGGTACATGCGCACAAGAAGCAGGTTTGTTACATATGTATACATGTGCCATGTTGGTGTGCTGCACCCATTAACTCATCATTTACATTAGGTATATCTCCTAATGCTATCCCTCCCCCACCCCCTCATCCCATGACAGGCCCCAGTGTGTGATATTCCCCTTCCTGTGTCCAAGTGTTCTCATTGTTCAATTCCCACCTATGAGTGAGAACACGCGGTGTTTGGTTTTCTGTCTTTGTGATAGTTTGCTGCGAATGATGGTTTCCAGCTTCATCCGTGTCCTTACAAAGGACATGAACTCATCCTTTTTAATGGCTGCATAGTATTCCATGGTGTATATATGCCACATTTTCTTAATCCAGTTTATCATTGATTGACATTTGGGTTGGTTCCAAGTCTTTGCTATTGTGAATAGTGCCACAATAAACATACGTGTGCATACATCTTTATAGCAGCATGATTTATAATCCTTTGGGTATATACCCAGTAATGGGATGGCTGGGTCAAATGGTATTTCTAGTTCTAGATCCTTGAGGAATCGCCACACTGTCTTCCACAATGGTTGAACTAGTTTACACTCCCACCAACAGTGTAAAAGTGTTCCTATTTCTCCACATCCTCTCCAGCACCTGTTGTTTCCTGACATTTTAATGATCACCATTCTAACTGGTGTGAGACAGCATCTCATTGTGGTTTTGATTTGCATTTCTCTGATGGCCAATGATGATGAGCATTTTTTCATGTGTCTGTTGCCTGTAGGAATGTCTTCTTTTGAGAAATGTCTGTTTGTATCCTTTGCCCACTGTTTGATGGGGTTGTTTGATTTTTTCTTGTAAATTTGTTTAAGTTCTTTGTGGATTCTGGATATTAGCCCTTTGTCAGATGGGTAGATTGTAAAAATTTTCTCCCATTCTGTAGGTTGCCTCTTCACTCACATCAGAGTTTTTTAATAGCGGAATTGATGAAGCAGAAGAAAGAATTAGTGAGCCTAAAGACGGGCTATTTGAAAACAGTCAGAGGAGACAAAAGAAAAAAGAATACAAATGAATGAAGCATACCTACAAGATCTAGAAAATCTCAAGATGGCACGCCTAAGAGTTACTGGCCTTAAACAAAAGGTAGAGAAAGAGATAGGGGTAGATAGTTTTCAAATGGATAATAACAGAGAACTTGCAAACCTAGAGCAAGATATCAACATCCAAGTACAAGAAGGTTATAGAACACCAAGCAGATTTAACTCAAAGAGGTCTACCTCAAGGAATTTAACAATCAAATTCCCGAAGGTCAAAAGAAATTCTTAAAAGAATCATAAAAACAGCAAGAGAAAAGAAACAAATAACATCCAATGGAGTTCCAATATTCCTAGCAGCAGACTTTTCAGTGGAAAGCTTACAGGCCAGGAGAAAGTGGCATGATGTATTTAAAGCGTTGAAGTAAAACAGAAACTTTTACCCTAGAATAGTATATCCAGTGAAAATATTATTCAAAGATGAAGGAGAAATATTTTCTCAAACAAAAGCTGAGGGATTTCATCAATACCAGACCTGTCCTACAAGAAATGCTAAAGGAAGTACTTCAATCAAAAAGAAAAGGACATTAATGAGCAGAAGAAATCAGCTGGAGGTACAAAACTCACTGGTAATAGTAAGCACACAGAAAAACACAGACTATTATAATGCTGTAACTGAGTTGTATAAACTACTCTTATCTTAAATAGAAAGACTGAATGATGAACCAATCAAAGATAATAGCTACAAAAACTTTTCAATACATAGACGGTGCAATAAGATATAAATGGGAACAACAGAAAGTTAAAGAGCAAAAGAATAAGATAGGGAGCAGAATTTTATTAGTTTTCCTTTTGCTTGTTTGTTTATGCAAAATACGTTAAGTCGTTATCTGGTTAAAATAATGCATTAAGAGACATAAGATAGTATTTGCAAGACTCATGGTAACCTCAAACCAAGAAACATACAATGGATATACAAAAAATAAAAAGCAAGAAATTAAAACATACCACCTGACAAAATCACCTTCACTAAAAGAAGGCAGGAAGGAAGGAAAGAAGGAAGAGAAGACCACAGACAGCCACAAAAAGAAAGCAAATAATGAAACAGCAGGACTGAAGTCCTTATCAATAATAACATTGAATGTAAATGGATTAAACTCTTCAATAAAAAGACAGAGTGGCTGAATTAATTTTAAAATAAATAAGAGCCAGTGATCTGTTGCCTACAAAAAATACATTTCACCTATCAAGACACACATAGACTGAAAACAAAGTGATGGAAAAAATATTTCATGCAAATGGAAACCAAAAAGGAGCAGGAATAAGTAATACTTATCTCAGACAAAATAGGTATTAAGACAAAAACGATAAAGAGAGACAAAGGAGGGTACTAGGTAATGATAAAGGGGTCAATTCAACAAAAGGATATAACAATTTTAAAATATACACACCCAACATGGGAGCACATGGATATGTAAAGCAAATATCATTCAAGCTAAAAAGATAAATAGGCCCCAATACAGTAATAGCTGGAAACTTCAACCCCTCACTTTCAGTATTGGACAGATGTTCCAGACAGAAAATCAACAAAGAATTGTGAGACTTAATCTGCACTATAGACCAAATGGATCTAATAGATATTTATAGAACATTTTATCCAAGAACTGCATAATACACATTCTTTTCCTCAGCACATGGATCATTCTCAAGGATAAACCATATGTTGTCAGGTCACAAAACAAGTCTTAAAATATTTTTTAAAAAACACCTGAAATAATAGCAAGCATCTTCTCTGACAATAAAGGGATAAAACTGGAAATCACTAATAAGAGAAATCTTGGAAACTATTCAAATACATAGAAATTAAACAATATTTTCCTGAATGACCAGTGGGTCAATGCATAAATTAATAAGAAAATTGAAAAAATTTATTGAAACAAATGATAATCTAGACACAACATACCAAAATCTATGGGATACAGCAAAAGCATTACTATGAAGGAATTTTATAGCAATAAGGGCCTACATCAACAAAGAAGAAATACTTCAAATAAACAACTTAATGGTGCATCTTAAAGAACTAAAAAAGCAAGAGCATAGCAAACCCCAATTAAAGAAAAGAAATAATATAGATCAGAGCAGAAATAAATGAAGTTGAAGTGAAGAAAACAATACGAAGACAAATGAAACAAAATTTGGTTTTTTTTTTTTTGAAAAGTTAAACAAAACTGACAAACCTTTTGCCAGACTAAGAAAAAAAGAGCAAAGATTCAAATAAATAAAATCAGAGATGAAAAAGGAGACATTACAAGTGCTACTGCAGAAATTCAAAGGATCATTAGTGGCTACTAGGAACAACCATATGCCACTAAATTGGAAATTCTAGAAGAAATAGACAAATTCTTAGACACATACAACCTAACAAGATGGAACCGGGAAGAAATCCAAAACCTGAACAGACCAATAATGTGATAGAAGATGTAATAAAAGTCTCAGAGTAAAGAAAAGCCTAGAACTTGATGGCTGCACTGCTGAATTCTAGCAAATGTTTAAAGAACTAATATTAATTCTACTCAAACTATTCCAAAATATAGAGGAGGATGAAATACTTCCAAACTCATTCTACGACGCCAGTATTATTCTGATACCAAGTAATAGACAAAGTCACCTCAAAAAAAAGAAAACTACAGACCAATCTCTCTGATGAATATTGATGCAAAAATCCTCAACAAAATACTCACAAATCAAATTCAACAATACAATAAAAACATTATTCATCATGACCAAGTGGGATTTATCCCTGGGATGCAAGTTTAGTTCAATATATGAAAATCAATCAATGTGACACATCATATAAACAGAATGAAGGATAAAAACCATATGATCATTTCAAATGATGATGGAAAGTCATTTGATAAAATTTAACATCCTTTTATAATAAAATACTAAAATACTAGGTGCAGAAGGAACAAAACTCAATGTAATAAAAGCCATATATGACAGACTGACAGGTAGTATAATAAGAATGGGAAAACCTGAAAGTCTTTCCTCTAAGATCTGGAACACGATAAGGATGCCAACTGTTACTGCTGTTATTCAACATAGTACTGGAAGTCCTAGCCAGAGCAATCAGATAGGAGAAAGAATTAATGGGCATCCAAAGTGCAATGGAAGACGTCAAATTATTCTTGTTTGCAAATAATATTATCTTACATTTGGAAAACCTGAAGACCCCACCAAAAAAAAAAAAAAAAAAAAGCATTAGAACTGATAAACAAATCTAGTGAAGTTACAGGATACAAAATCAACATACAAAACAGTAACATTTCTATATGCCAACAGTGAAAATCTGAAAAGAAATCAAGATAAAATCCCATTTACAATAAATACAAATAAAATCAAATACCTAGGAATTAATCAAAGAAGTGAAAGATCTCTACAATAAAAACTATAAAACACTGATGAAATAAATTGAAGCAGACACCAAAAAATGGATGTTCATGGATTGGAAGAATCAATATTGTTAAAATGTCCATACTACCCAAAGTAATCTACAGATTCAATGCAATTTCTATTAAAATACCAATGA
>NW_016826744.1:67409-71645 GCF_001698545.2 Rhinopithecus bieti
TTTTTTTTTTTTTTTTTTTCAATTCTTACCTAGGACTTGGTTGTAATTTCCAAAACATGGATGATAATGTTCCTGGGCTTATTAAAACCCAGCAATATGAAGAACTGACTTTGATTTTAGCTGCATTTAAAACTTCCACTGCACTGAAGAAGGAATCCAATACTCAGTGGCAGAATTTGAAACCCAAGGCTGACCTCTTTATGACAAAGTTGATGGCAATGAGCATTCTTGACATCAGCTCAAAATGTTTTATTTGTATATCATGAAAGAAAAGCTTTCTTAGGAGTCTTTCAGCTTACTGACTGGGTTGGCGTTAAGTACTGAGGTGGGCTGGGAGAAGAAAAGCTACCGCCTGGCCTCTGGAGCTGGCCATAACTAACATTTATCAAACCTACTATAGTAGGTGTGATCACTAGTTTTCTTATCTAATTCTCACCACAGTCTTGAAAAAAGTAGACTAAAGGAAGATTATTCAAAACTAAGAGAGGAGAAGTTATGTCTATGGAATGATTATTGTATGTGCCAAACACTCTGCCATGTACTTTTTTCCTTAGAACATGCTATAAGGTGAATGTTATCATTCCCATTTTACAGATGAGGAAAAGGAGTCTCAGAGAGGTGAAGGGGCTTGTGCCTTCTTTTGGCCGTTCTATGCAGCTCAGCTCAAGTCTCTCTCTCTCTCTCTCTCTCTCTCTCTCTCTCTCTCTCTCTCTCTCTCTCTCCTACATCCTGCAACACAAATATACCTCAATATGAATATTCAGTTACAAAGATGGCTGAGCAGCCATCAAGTGTCCACCAAGGAAAGGCAGCAGGGACTGGTAGTGATCCCAGGGAGCCCAGCAACAGGGTTTGCTGTAGCTCTGAAGCAGAGAAAACAGCATGGAGATTGGCACAATATCAAGGGGTGAGGGAAGCAGGGACAGAACCAGAGTCCTAACTAACATTTCTGGTGCCCAGGGCAAGCAGTGTGAAACTCGCCTTCTCTTCAATGGAAGCTGCTCTTGGTGGGGGAAGGGGCAGCCCTACGCACAAAAGGTCCCCTGGCTGGTGTGCTCTGAGCCCTTGACCTCAGGCCTCTCGCTCCATCCATCTCTGCTGCTGCCAAGTGGGCTGGCCTGGGGCCAGGGTGAGGCTTCCAACCGAGACCAGAGAGGTGGTGGGAGAAAAATGTGGTGCCCTGTAAATTTCTGTGCCCCAGTGACCCCACCCTAGCCAAGGCTCTGGAAAGAACAGAGCGGAATGTTGGACAGGGAAGGGAGGTGAGGGAAGTCAAGGGGGAGTGACTGAAAGAATAAGGAGAGGCCGGGGGCCATCGGTCACAAAGATGGAGTTGAACAAGTTCACCAGAAGACAGAAAGTTTTGGTAGCTGGAAGGCATTTCGGAGTTCGAGGTCTGAGAGGTAAAGTAGGAAACTGCAAGTAAAAGCAGTGGTTGCTGAATAAAACAGGAGGACCAAATCACAGGGTCAAAGAGGTCAAGGAAATGGGAGGGCTATTATTGATTCCACAAGTTTTCACTGAGCCTACTATGTGCCAGGCTCTGTGGTAGTCACTTGGGATACAATGGTGAAGAAGACATGGTTCTCATCCTTCTTCAAATGTGATGGGGCTAGCAGAGAGATGGGTAAAAAAGAGGCAGACAAATCAATATGATGTGGAAGTGGTCCAGGGTTTACTCAGATGCTTAAGAACTGGCTGTCCTGCTTGAGAAAATTTCAGTTTACAGAGATCTACTGTATATTCAAGAAGAAAGATGAACTTACTGTAAGAAAACACATACAAGCATGTACTTTAGGAAGATGGAAGATGAAATTATTCACTCAGATTTCTGAGGGAGAGAGTGAGAGAAGAACAAACAGAAAAAGGTGAGGTGCCAAGATTGCAGAATAGGAACACCTCCAGTCTGCAGCTCCCAGAGATACCAATGCAGAAGGTGGATGATTTCTGCATTTTCTTTTTTTTTTTTTTTTTTGAGACGGAGTCTTGCTCTATCGCCCAGGCTGGAGTGCAGTGGCCGGATCTCAGCTCACTGCAAGCTCTGCCTCTCAGGTGATTTCTGCATTTTCAACTGAGCTACCCAGTTAATCTCATTGGGACTGGTTAGGCAGTGAGTGCAACCCATGGAGAGTGAGCAGAATCAGAATGGGGCATTGCTTCACCCAGGAAATGCAAGGACCAGGGGGACATCCCTCCCCCTGCCGAGGGAAGCCATGAGAGACCGTGCTAGCCGGGCTGGGTGCTACGCCTTTCCCATGGTTTTTGCAATCTGCAGACCAGGAGATTCCCTCATGTGCCTACACCACCACGGTCCTGGGTTTCAAGCACAAAACGTGGTGACTGCTTGGGCAGACACCAAGCTAGCTGTAGGAGATTTTTTCCTACCCCAGTGGCACCTGGAACCCCAGTGAGACAGAACCGTTCACTCCCCTGAAAAGGGGGCTGAAGCCAGGGAGCCAGGTGGTCTAGCTCAGTGGGTCCCACTCCCACAGAGCCCAGCAAGCTAAAAACGACTGGCTTGAAATTCTCACTGCTAGCACAACAGTCTGAAGTCGACCTGGGATCATCGAGCTTGGTAGGGGTAGGGGCATCCGCCATTACTGAGGCTTTAGTAGGTGACTTTCCCCCGATAGTGCTAAGAAGGCTGGGAGGTTCGGACTGGGCAGAATCCACCACAGTGCAGCAAAGCAGCTGTGGCCAGACTGTTTCTCTATATTCCTCCTCACTGGGTAGGGCATCTCTGAAGGAAAAGCAGCAGCCCCAATTAGGGGCTTACAGATAAAACTCTCATCTGTCTGGGACAGATCACCTGGGGGAAGGGGCAGCTGTGAGCACAGCTTCAGTGGATTAAATCATTCCTGCCTGCCAGCACTGAAGAGAGCAGCTGATCCTGACAAGGGGGATTCTCTCCACACAGTCCACCAGTTCTGTTAAGGGACAGACTGCCTCCTCGAGTGGGTCCCTGATCCCCGTGCCTCCTGACTGAGAGAACCTCCCAACAGGGGTCGAGAGACACCTCATACAGTTGAGCTCCAGCTGGCATCAGGCTGGTGCTCCACTGGGACGAAGCTTCCAGAGGAAGAAGCAGGCAGCAATCTTTGCTGTTTCATAGCCTCCACTGGTGATACCCAGCAAATAGGGTCTGGAGTGGACCTCCAGCAAACTGCAGCAGACCTGCAGAAGAGGGGCCTCGCTGTTAGGAGAAAAACTAACAAACAGAAAGCAACAACATCAACATCAACAAAAAAGACCCCCCCACCCACACACACACACACACACACACACACACACACAAACCCCATCCAAAGGTCATCAGCCTCAAAGATCAAAGGTAGATAAATCCATGAAGATGAGGAAAACCAGGGCAAAATGCTGAAAATTCCAAAAACCAGAATGCATCTTCTCCAAATGATCATAATTCCTCTCCAGCAAGGGCACAAAATTGGATAGAGAATGAGATTGATGAATTGACAGAAGTAGGTTTCAGAAGGTGGGTAATAACAAACTCCACTGAGTTAAAGGAGCACGTTCTAACCTAATGCAAGGAAGCTGAGAACCTTGATAAAAGGTTACAGGAACTGCTAATCAGAATAACCAGTTTAGAGAGGCACATAAATGACCTGATGAAGCTGAAAAATGCAGCATGAGAGCTTTGTGAAGCATACACCAGAATCAATAACCGAGTTGATCAAGCAGAAGAAAGGATATCAGAGATTGAAGATCACCTTACTGAAATAAGGCATGAAGACAAGATTAGAGAAAAAAGAATGAAAAGGAATGAACAAAGCCTCCAAGAAACATGGAACTATGTGAAAAGACCAAACTTATGATTGACTGGTGTACCTGAAAGTGACGGGGAGAATGAAGCCAAGTTGGAAAACATACTTCAGGATATTATCCAGGAGAACTTCCCCAACATAGCAAGACAAGCCAACTTTCAAATTCAGGAAATATAGAGAACACCACCAAGACACTCCTTGAGAAGAGCAACCCCAGGACACACATTCTCTGAGGTTGAAATGAAGGAAAAATGTTAAGGGCAGCCAGAGAAAAAGGTCAGGTTACCCACAAAGGGAAGCCCATCAGACTAATAGCAGATCTCTCTACAGAAACCCTACAAGCCAGAAGAGAGTGGGGGCCAAAATTCAACATCCTTAAAGAAAAGAATTTTCAACCAAGAACTTCATATCCAGCCAAACTAAGCTTCATAAGTGAAGGAGAAATAAAATCCTTTAC
>NW_016826744.1:75703-87340 GCF_001698545.2 Rhinopithecus bieti
TAAATAAAATTAAAATTAAAAGAAAGAAAAAACAAAGAAATTCATGAACTTTGTGGCATGTGAAAATGGGCAGGATTTAAAAGGTGGAGGGAGGAACGGGGAGAGGATTTTAGGCTGGAGGAACAACAGCATACACATGAAGGTAGAAAAGCATAGAACACATCTGGGGACTGGGGAGCTGTTAATAGGCATGTTTAGAGGTGAAGTTGCTGCTGGTGGTAGCAGTGGTGGGAGGGTGTGTTGAGGAAGTGAGGGAGAGATGAGTGTTGATAGCCACTAGAAATGAAGCTGGAAGAGTTTTAGCGTTCAGTCAGGATCCTGTAAGTAATGAAGACCCAAGTGAGATTTTTTATTTTAAGGAAAGAAATGTCATGGTTTTTTCCTGTGGTTTAAAAGCAACTCCCTGGTACAAGGTCTGGGTAATGGCAGTGAAAGAAAAGAGGCAGAAATATCTCTTCAGAAAATGTTACAAAGATTCATGTGTGAACTGAGATCCAGATATAGGGCAATGGGAATGGAAAGGGAAGGGGGATGGATACAAGAAGCACTGGAGATAGGGCTTACAGCACTTGTCAACCAAATAAATGTGGGAGGGGCTAGAAATAACAACATAGCTATGCCACACCTTTCTTCCCAGCTTAGGATTTTTTCTTATCGACTTTTGGTTAAAGTGGAAGCCATCTTCCTCATTTAAATTCATAGGAAAACACATAAAGATAAAGAGATGCAGTGAAATTGAAAACCAGCAAAGTATCCCCAACCTTCTGTCTTAGCCCTGGAAGAACTGTCTTTAAGCAAAGCACGGGTGGGTTCCCAAGCAGTACAGCATGTCCAGGAAGGAAAAGGTTGCTCCTATGTAATAACAATTTTTAAAATAATAAGATAATGCTTAACATTTGTTGAGCTTTTCCTTTGTGCTCTCAGGGAGGTGTTTCATACACACTATCTCACTTAACCCTTCTAATAATCTCATGTGGTATATATTACTATTTCTATTCCCCAATGAGCAAACAGGCTCAGTGAGGTTTAGTTCACAGAGGTTTAGATAATACAGCTAGTATGTGACAAATTGAAGATTTCAGCTCAGGATGATCTTCCATGCCACCAAGATTGCTTTTGAAACAAGTCTGCTTAGCTATGATGTCGGACATGAGAGTCCATTTCCAAAGCAGAAGAAAGCCAAGAAACCTTTTTTCTTAGGTAACCAGGACTTTTTTTTTTTCACACAGCTGTTCCATGTAAAATCAAAATCCATGATTTCCAATGGATAGGCACCAAATCAACTGAGAATCTGCTAGAAATAATAAAAGCGTGACAGGGGATTCAGACGCTAAGTATACACAAAGCAAGAACTTTCTTATATATCTTATATATCAGAAAACAATAAAAATAAATCCAATTCCCAACAGCTATAATAAATTTAAAACAACTAAGAATAATCTTATAAAGACGTGTGTATGGAATGGGCTATATGAAGAAAATTACAATATGAGCAAGGTAGTACAGACACATTAAAAAGACCATGCAAGCTGAAACCATACAAATCAGTCTTAATAATCAATGGGAAAATTATGATTGTTCAGTGACCTTTAAAATTTTGTCAATACACTAAAACTCTCTCACCATCCATTTCATTATAAATGTATAAGAAAATGAAAAAAGTAAAATATTTAGTTCACTATAATTTAAACGTTAGAAATATTGAGAAAGTGTTTGCTACTTTGTAAAAAAAGTATCAATGATAGTTTAAACAGTACTTGCCTTCTTCTTGTCTTCCATACAAGCTAGCATATTTTTATGCCTTGACAAATTGTAATACTCCTTTGTAAGTTTGCATCATCTTTCAATATTGTATCCTTTGCATTTTCAATGTTGCCAAATATCTCAAGAATTTCTCACGTATGTTTTGTTTTCTTTTTGTTTGTTTTTTGCTGGTATCACTTCCTCTGGATCATCTCCATTCTTTTTGTCACAACAATTTCCCACATTTATGTCAACACTTTCACCCCCATTAAGCTCCTCTGGCTGCATTTCTAGGGTCTCTGGAATGGCGGCAGTGTCAACATTCTCATGGTTAATGATTTCTTCTGTGACTTCATTTATGTTTGATTCTAATTTCACTTCTAGCATTATCGCTTTTCATTCCTTGTACTTTCATCATTGTTGGCCAATGCACTCTTTTGATTGTCTATTTTCATAAAATATCACAGGGATTTATCACTGAGAGACAAAGAGGCAACATGCTTTGCACACAGGGACCAATCACCAATTGGGTTTGAAAGAAGTGATACCATTAGTCACCAATCATGATGCACTTCTGTTATTTACATAGTAAATTTGTGGACCAAAGTGATAGCACTGAAGTTTGTATTTTATGCAATTATTCACGCTTAACATACTGTGGTGATTAAATTTCAAACTGTGTTATTGGGGAACTGGTGTTATTTAATTAAACTATCACAAATGAAATTCATTAATATTAGAACCATGCAAAGAAAGGAATGTCTGTACCTTACATAAGGGCTCCAACATACTTTAATAAATGGAGATACATACTATACTTAACTTTTACAGAATGCCTACTATGTGTCACATGCTGTTCTACGTTTCTCTTTATATGTGTTTATTTACTTAATCTAGCTACAAACCCTACATAGTAGGCACTATTAATATCCCTATTTTACAGATAAAGAAACTAGGGTACAGAAATACTAAGTAACTTTCTAAAAGTCACACAGTTAGAAGTGGCAAAACCAGAATTTGAATCCAAGCAGCCTGACTCCCAAGGCTGAACAGTTTATCATGTGTTGCCTTATATACCAGAAGGCCAAGATGTTTATTTTCCCCATAATAAATTCCAGGAGGATTTTTGTAAGTAAAACTTGAAATATTCTAAATTCACTTAGAAAGCAATGGGCTAGAGAAACTAAGAATTACCTTCTTACATTAAAACACAATTTAAGGCCGGGCACAGTGGCTGATACCTGTAATCCCAGCACTTTGGGAGGCCGAAGCAGGTAGATCGTCTGAATCCAGCAGTTTAAGACCAGCCTGGGCAACATGGTGAAACCCCATCTCTACAAAAAACACACACACAAAAAAATTAACTGGGTGTAGTGGCATGAACCTATAACCCCAGCTACTTGGGAGACTGAGGCCAGAGGATGGCTTGAGCCCAAGAGGCAGAGGTTGCAGTGAGCCATGATTGTGCCACGGCACTCCAGCCTAAGTGACAGAGTGAGACTCTGTCTCCAAAACACACACATACACACACACACAAACACACACAATTTAAAGCTACAGTAATTAAATACAGTAATTAAAACAGTGCAGCACTGGAACTAGAGTTGAGAGACACATCAACGAAATGGAGTAAACAGGTCAAAAAATACTGTTCTATCTTTAAATGTTTATGCTTTTCAATAGAAGAGTAAGTTATATCCCAAATCAGAAAGAAAAATGAAGTGTATTATACAAGTGGTGTTGAGTAAATTGGTTAACTACAGTAAAATAAAGTTGGACTCTTTTTTCATATTTCACATCAAAATTAATTTCAGGTGGCTTAAAGAGTTAATGGAAAAAAACTACAAATGGGTAAATAAAATAAAAGTGAATATTTCATATAGCTTGGGGCTAGAGTAGGACTTTCTTAACATACGAGCAATAGAAAAACTAAAAAAAAAAAAATTAGAAAAACAGCACATTAGACATGGGAGGTCACCAGAGAAGATAGGTCATGGTATATGATGTCTGATTCTGTTCATGTTAGAGCCCATATTAAGTATTCTCACATACTGTTCCCTTTCTAGACCATCAATTTTCAAAGCAAGGATAAAAATTATAGTGGAAGTACAAGAACTTACAAGCAGCCCAAGCATATGTCACAGTTTCCGTGTCCTCAATCCCATGGTGTCTATTTACAGAATAACACTTGGTTCACATTTAAAGCCTATTGTATCCTACAACCTAATTTTTACTTATAAACACCAAATGATTCCTTTTTATACTTTTTCTTTCCACAGCATACTGAAAACAATCATTAGTGAATGGTAGGAGAGGAAAGAGATGTCACAAGGCCTTGATGTAATTTTAGTTGGTTTCCAAACTTTGTTTTAACCAAATACCCTTTTTTGGGTTTAAGGCCCTTTGCCCTCTGGTTTTTCTTGCCTCCTGGTTTAGGGAGCATCTCAGACTTATTAGTATATGGTTGTTGGGCCAGCGATGCCTCCTCTAGATCAGAAGCCAGGCCAGGCAGGAGCCATGTGTGCCCAGAGTCAGTTACTACAGGATTTTTGCTAAGTTTTGGGCTATTGACAGCATCCTGGACCTCACGCCTGGGCCTGAATGAGGCTGTTTCTTAAGTGTTTTTGCAAGTTTGTGTTTTATTTATGGAGTGACTTATCCCTTCCATTCAGAGCAGCCCCACCCAGCCATCCCTTCATCCTCTGGGCTCCTACTTCTTCAAAGCAGACCCACCTAGTTGGTCTCCATCCTGTGCTGGGAGCCTAGCCACCATGCTCACAGGTATTTTTCCTCATACAGTTTATACCCAGTTATTTGTATAAATCTTTGTTATGTCAACTTGTTTGTATTGCCTATTTTGATTATAAAATAAAATATCTTGGCCAGGCATGGTGGCTCATGTCTGTAATCCCAGTACTTTGGGAGGCTGAGGCAAGTGGATCACGAGGTCAAGAAATTGAGATCAGCCTGGCCAACATGGTGAAACCCCATCTCTACTAAAAATACAAAAATTAGCTGGGTGTGGTGGCACACACCTGTAGTCCCAGCTACTCAGGAGGCTGAGGCAGGAGAATCACTTGAACCCAGGAGGCAGATGTTGCAGTGAGCTGAGATTGTGCCACTGCACTCCAGCCTGGGCAACAGAGCAAGACTCCTTCTCAGAAAAATATATATCTTCACAGAAAAAAAAAAAAAAATAATCAAATATGTGTCTACTCAAAGTTGACTAAACTCAAGGTTAGGGACACAGCCCTCCACAAGATTGGCTCAGTTCCAACACCAGCTGCAAATTTGGGAATCCCCAGGGCCACCCTCACTTCTGATCAGCTGTCTACAAATTTGGGGTTTTCTGTGACCCCTTTTAGGTTTGATAATCCACTAGAATGACTCACAGAAATGACTCAAGAAAGCACTACAGTTATGATTACAGTTTTGTTATAACAAACATATAGAAATTAGAACCAGCCAAAAAGACAGATAGGCAGGGCAAGATCTGGGAATATTCCAGAGCAGAAGCTTCTGATGTCCTCAGGGACATTACCCTAATGGCACTGCTGCATGACAATATGCATAGTATTGACAACCAGGGAAGTTTCCCCAAGCTTTAGTGTCCAGAGAGGTTTTATTGGAGGTTCATGACATAGGCATGATTGATCAAATCCTTGCCCAAATGGCTGAACTCAATTTCCAATGCGTCTTCTCTCCTTGGAAGTGGAACTGATGCCACCTGGTTCAAAGTTCCAACCATCTCATCATGTCTTTGGTCTTCCTAACATGGCCAGCTTCCATCCTGAGTCATCGCATTAGCATAAACCATCAGATATGCTCCAAGGGGCCCACCTTGAAGAACAGAGACACTTCAATCACTTGGGAAACTCCATGAGTTTAAAGATTATCTCTCAGGAACCAGAAACCAAGGTCAGCCAAATTCTTTATCACACAATGTTTGTTACATAATAATAAACAAAGTATTATTTATCTATAAATAGTAATCACGGCCGGGCGCGGTGGCTCAGGCCTGTAATCCCAGCACTTTGGGAGGCCGAGACGGGCGGATCACGAGGTCAGGAGATCGAGACCATCCTGGCTAACACGGTGAAACCCCGTCTCTACTAAAAAATACAGAAAACTAGCCGGGCGAGGTGGCGGGCGCCTGTAGTCCCAGCTACTCGGGAGGCTGAGGCAGGAGAATGGCGTAAACCCGGGAGGCGGAGCTTGCAGTGAGCTGAGATCCGGCCACTGCACNCTCTGACTAATACAGATTTTGGTACCAGGAGTGGTTCTACAGAAACAGAATATTAAGGATAATATTCTTTCATTGGTTTTGGGGTTTCCAGAGTTGGCTGCTTAATATGATTAGACCCCAAAATGTTAAGGACTCTACTTCTAAAAGTATGGAGAACACTGATAGTCCTTGGCATGAACTGTTTAGAGAGTTATGCAAAATAAAGTCATTTGACACTCCTGATTCACTGCTCATAAGAGGCAAATTACTCTATAGATAATACCTTTGACTACATGTGGAGAACCAAGGAACATAATAAAGTTGGTTGGTTGCTCCTGAGTTCACTGGACAAAGTGATGAAGGAAAATGATGAACTCAGGGATTCTATGTTCCAGCTTCAGAAGCAGATACTTAGCCTCAAATCTGCTAAGATTGCCCTGAGTGAGAGTTTTATCTCCTGTATAGAAAGAGCTGAAATTGTGGAAAAACAGACACAAGCTCTTATCATGCAAGTGGCATGGGAGAAAGGTCACTGCAATGAAAGATGAATGCACAGCTTCACCAGGTATCTACTATTAAAATGAGGCAATTGATTGGAAAAGAATGGGACCCTGCAACTTGGAATGGGGACGTCTTGGAGGACCCTGATGAAGCTGGGGACACTGAGCTTGTAAAATCTGAAGAACCTTTCTTGCCAGAAGAAACAGCTTCCCCATCCCCAGTAGTGGCAACATCCCCTCCCTGACACATGCTGCCCTTTCCATCTTTGTCTGTGGAGATAAACCCTGCATTGCCTGAGGCAACAGTGATGGCCTCCCTTGAGGCAGCTGCCAGGCAAGATAATGTTGATTCTCCTCAGCCACCCCCAACACCGCTGTTTGCTTCTAGACCTATAACTAAAGTCCCAGTGGGCCCCTAGAGGTGAGGTTCAGAGCGTGACCCATGAGGAGGTGCACTACACTTGAAAGGAACTACTTGCGTTTTGTAATTTATATAAGCCTGAATCTGGAGAACAGGCATGGAAATGGATATTAAGGGTGTGGAATAATGGTGGAAGAAACATAGAGTTGGAACAGGCTGAATTTATTGATTCGGGCCCACTAAGTAGGGACTCTGCTTTTAATGTTGCAGCTCGGGGAGTTAAAAAAAGTTTCTAATAGTTTATTTGCTTGGTTAGCTGAAATATGGATTAAAAGATAGCCCACTGTGAGTGAGCTAGAAATGCCTGATCTCCCTTGATTTAATGTAGAGGAAGGTATCTAAATGCTTAGAGAGATTGGGATGGTGGAGTGGATTAGTCACTTTAGACCTACTCATCCCAGCTGGGAGGGTCCGGAAGATATACCCTTGACCAATACTTTGCAAAATAGATTTCTGAGGGCAGCATCTATGAAGAAGCCTGTAATTGCTCTTCTCTGTATGTCAGATCTAACAGTGGGATATGCAGTCACTCAACTGCAAAATTTAAATTCAAGGGGAATAATTGGATCCCGAGGTGGCAGGGGCCAGGTGGTGGCACTCAACCATCAAAGGCAAGGTGGACATAGCTACTGTAGTGGACAGCAGAGGCAAAGCAGCAATCAGAATAGTTTGACTCGTGTAGAGCTCTGGCATTGGCTAATTAATCACAGTGTTCCCAGAAGTGAAATTGATAGGAAACCTACTATATTTCTACTTAATTTATATAAGCAGAAATCTTACAGGTTGAATGGACAAAATGCTAATTTGAATTAGAGAAACAGAGAATTACGGCCCCTTAATCAATTTCTAGACTTGAGGAAGTTTATAGACCCAGAACCCCTTGAATGAAGGGGAGGCTGGGTCCCCTTGAGGAAGGACCCCAATACAATACTGGTAATTTATGCTGTTAATCTTTCTCCCATCCTTCCCTAAGGAGACCTCTAGCCTTTTATCAGGGTAACTGTGCATTTGGAGAAAGGGAAATGCTCAGATATTTCGGGGACCACTGGACACTGGCTCTTAGCTGACATGGATTCCAGGGGACACAAAATGTCATTGTGGTCCTTCAGTTAAAGTAGGGACATATGGAGGTCAGGTAATTAATGAAGCTTTAGCCCAGGTCTGACTTACAGTTGGTTCAGTGGGTCCGTGAACTCATCCTGTGTCATTTCCCCAGGGCCAGAATGCATAATTGGCATAGACATACTTAGCAGCTGGCAGAACCCTCACATTGGCTCCCTGACTGGTAGGGTGAGGGCCATTATGGTGGGAAAGGCCAAATAAAAGCCATTAGGGCTGACTATACCTAGAAAAATAGTAAATCTAAAACAATATCTCATCCCTGGAAAGAGATTGTGGCAATTACTGCCACCATCAAAGACTTGAAAGACACAGAAGTGGTGATTCCCACCACATCCCCCTTCAAGTCTTCTATTTGGCCTGTGCAGAAGACAGGCGGATCTTGGAGAATGACAGTGGAGTATTACAAGCTTAAACAAGTGGTAACTCCAATTGCAACTGCTGTACCAGAAGTGGTTTCGTTGCTTGAGCAAATTAACATATCTCTGGGTACCTGGTATGCAGTCATTGACTTGGGAAATGCCTCTTTCTCCATTCCTGTCCATAAGGCCCACCAGAAGCAATTTGCCATCAGCTGGCATGGTCAGCAATATACCTTTACTGTCCTATCTCAGGGGTCTATCAACTCTCTGGCTTTGTGTCATAATCTTATTCAGAGAGACCTCGATCACTTTTCGCTTCCACAAGATATCACTCTGGTCTATTACGTTGATGGCATTATGCTGATTGGATCCAGTGAGCAAGAAGTAGCAAACACACTGGACTTATTGATGAGACATTTATATGCCAGAGGATGGGAAATAAATCTGACTAAAATTCAGGGACTTTCTACCTCAGTAAAATTTCTAGGAGTCCAGTGGTGTGGGGCCGGTCAAGATATTCCTTCTAAGGTGAATGATAAGTTGCTGCCTTTGGCCCCTCCTACAACCAAGAAAGAGGCACAACATCTAGTGAGCCTACTTGGATTTTGGAGGCGACACATTCTTCATTTGGGTGTGTTACTCCAGCCCATTTATCGAGTGACCTGAAAGGTTGCCAGTTTTCAGCAGGGTCCAGAACAGGAGAAGGTTCTGCAACACGTCCAGGCTGCTGTGCAAGCTGCTCTGCCACTTGGGCTGTGTGACCCAGCAGAACCAATGGTGCTTGAGGTGTCAGTGGCAGATAGGGATGCTGTTTGAAGCCTTTGGCAGGCCCCCATAGGTGAATCACAGTGGAGGCCTCTAGGATTTCAGAACAAGGCCCTGCCATCTTCTGCAGATAACTACTCTCCTTTTGAGAGACAGCTCTTGGCCTGTTACTGGGCTTTGGTGGAAACTGAAGGTTTGACTATGGGTCATCAAATCACCATGCAACCTGAACTGCCTATCACGAACTGGATGCTTTCTGACCTGTCTAGCCATAAAGTAGGTCATGCACAGCAGCATTCCATCATCAAATGGAAGTGGTATATATGTGATCGGGCTCAAGTAGGTCCTGAAGGCACAAGTAAGTTACATGAGGAAGTGGTTCAAATGCCCACGGTCTCCACTCCTGCCACCTTGCTTTCTCTCCCCCAGCCTGCACCAATGGCCTCATGGGAGTTCTCTATGATCAACTGACAGAGAAAGAGAAGACTAGGGCGTGGTTCACAGATGACTCTGCATGATGTGCAGGCACCACCCGAAAGTGGACAGCTGCAGTACTACAGCCTCTTTCTAGGACATCCCCGAAGGACAGTGATGAAGGTAAATTTTCCTAGTGGGCAGAACTTCAAGTAGTGCACATGGTTGTGCACTTTGCATGGAAGGAGGAATGGCCAGATATGCGATTATATTCTGATTCACGGCCTGTAGCCAGTGGTTTGGCTGGATGGTCAGGGACCTGGAAGAAGCATGATTGGAAAATTGGTGACAAATAAATTTGGGGAAGAGGTGTATGGATGGACCTTTCTGGGTGGTCAAAAACTGTGAAGATATTGGTATCCCATGTGAGTGCTCACCAACAGTGACCTCAGCAGAGGAGGATTTTAATAATCAAGTGGATAGGATGACCCATTCTAAGGACACCAATCAGCCTCTTTCCCCAGCCACCCCTATCATCGCCCAATGGGCCCATGAACAAAGTGGCCATGGTGGCAGGGATGGAGGTTATGCATGGGCTCAGCAACATGGACTTCCACTCAACGAGGCTAACCTGGCTATGGTCACTGCTAAGTGTCCAATTTGCCAGCAGCAGAGATCAACACTGAGCTCTCAATATGGCACCATTCCTTGGGGTAATCAGCCAGCTACCTGGTGGCAGGTTGATTATACTGGAGCTCTTCCATCACGGAAAGGTCAGAAGTTTGTCCTCACTGGAATAGACACTTACTCCGGATATGGGTTTGCCTATCCTGCATGCAATGCTTCTGCGAAGACTACCATCCATGAACTCATAGAATGCCTTATCCACGGTCATGATATTCCACACAGCATTGCCTCTGACCAAGGCACTCACTTTATGGCTAAAGAAGTGCAACAGTGGGCTCATGCTCATAGAATTCACTGGTCTTACCATGTTCTTCATCATCCTGAAGCAGTTCGATTGATAGAACGGTGAAATGGCCTTGCAAAGTCACAATTACAACATCAACTAGGTGACAATTCTTCGCAGGTCTGGGGCAAAGTTCTCCAGAAGGTCGTGTATGCTCTGAATCAGCATCCAATATATGGTACTGTTTCTCCTATAGCCAGGATTCATGGGTCCAGGAATCAAGGGGTAGAAGTGGAAGTGGCACCACTAACCGTTACCCCTAGTGATTCGCTAGCAAAATTTTCACTTCCTGTTCCTGCAACATTATTTTCTGCTGGCCTAGAAGTCTTAGTTTCAGAGGGACGAACACTGCTACCAGGAGAAACAACAATGATTCCATTAAACTGGAAGTTAATATTGTCACCTGGCCACTTTGGGCTCCTCCTACCTCTAAGCCAACAGGCTAAGAAGAGAGTTACAGTATTGGCTGGGGTGATCGACCTGAACTATCAAGATGAAATCAGTCTAATACTCCACAATGGAGGTAAGGAAGAGTATGCGTAAAATACAGGAGATCCCTTGGGGGAATCTCTTAGTATTACCATGCCCTGTGATTAAGGTCAATGAGAAACTACAAAAGCCCAATCCAGGCAGGACTACAAGTGGCCCATACCCTTCAGGAATGAAGGTTTGGGTCACTCCACCAGGAAGAAAACCATGACCTGCTGAGGCGCTTGCTGAAGGCAAAGGGAATATAGAATGGGTAGAAGAAGAAGGTCGTCATCAATACCAGCTATGACCACGTGACCAGTTGCAGAAAGGAGAACTGTAATTATGAGTATTTCCTCTTCCTTTTGTTAAAAACATGTTTGTGCCTGTATATACTTGTACTAAGAAAATACCTTCATTTTATTTCCTTTTTCCTTTATCATGTGACATAAGACTTATTGACTTCACATCAGCATTTAAGTGTTGTTAACTTTATGTAATAGCATTTGGGTTGGGGATTGGTGCATTTCCAGTTGTATGAAGAAATAGTTGCATTATGTTAGGCGTAATTATGACTTTATTATTGTCTTTATTTGAAGATTATGTATGATCTCAGGAGATGTGTATGGGTTCAGGTTGACAAGGGGTGG
>NW_016826744.1:87892-98856 GCF_001698545.2 Rhinopithecus bieti
ATTATATATATAATTTAATTTATATATAATAAACTCATATATATATGTGTGTGTGTGTGTGTATATATCCTATTAGCTGAGTCCCTCTAGAGAACCCTAATACATGGTTTCTTTGTCTTTTTTCTTCTCCCTAGACTCTCTCAGTGCTTCAGGCTTCTAGTTTTACCTGTTGCCGGCCTTACCTCTCTCCTAAATTCAAGTCCCACATTTCCAAGGCCCTGCTCAAACTTTCCAGCCTGATGCCTGGCATGGATCTGTTGGAGAAATAGCTTTCACCTCCCCAAAGCTGCTCTTCTTTCATACTTGTATATTTCTATAAATGGTGTCCTCTAAGTTCCCCTTTAAAACACTCACATGACTTGGAGAAGCAAACTGTCTTTCCCACACCCATTGCCAAAGCCTCAGCTTAGGCTCTTGGCATTTTTTTCTGGAGAGATGGAGATGGCTGCATCCTGTATCTTTTTATTGGATTGATTCTCTGGTCAGGGAGGACCTCCTCCCTGGCTGTAGGAACTATAAGTGGGAAGTTTCCCAATAACCACTGCAAGCAACATTGGCAGCACATATTGGCAGCACAGACATCTTAAATCTATTCTAGGATATATTTTCTTCATTTTTCTTTAAATGATAGCCCACTTGGTTTCCAAAAGCCTACCACTGAGATGTAACGTCGATAACCAGAAAAAGTTTAAAGAAACAGAATGGAAGGGGCCAGAGCGATTTTGGGACAGGGGCAAACAGAGAGGAGCAATCCTCAATTCAATTCCATAATTATGGCAGAACTCAGAGACAGGTTTTATTGCCAGTGTGTGCCATCAGGGAACTTTCCATTTTGCTTAGTAATTCTTGTTAACCAGGAGCTAAGCTTTGAAAAGCACTGTTTAAAATTGGTACACTCAGAATTTCATGGTCTTGGGCAAATCTATGGTCTCCACACTCTAGTGAAGGTTATGCTTCATAGCAATTAGAATTTTATTCCTCAGTAATGTGAGCTTGTTGCACACATGCTAACAGCTGCAGTCGCCACCAATAAACCTAACAATGATTACCTTCGTTTGGGCTATACCGAAAAAGTTGCAAAAACCAAACAAACAAACAAACAAACAAAAAAGCGACTAGACTTTTCTTAAGGAAGAAAAATGAAAACATGCATGGGATTTTTCTTTAGTGCAGTCTCTGTGTTTCCCCACCCCTCTTTTTTTTTGAGACAGAGTCTCGCCCTGTCACCCAGGCCTGGATGTGTATGCGCTTATCTGGGCTCACTGCAAGTCTCCGCTCTCCCGGGTTACTGTTCTCCCGGCCTCATCTCCCGGGTAGTTCGGGACTACAGAGCGCTCCACCACCATGCCTGGCTAATTTTTGTATTTTTAGTAGAGATGGGTCTCACCGTGGTTTAGCCAGGATGGTCCTCATCTCACCTGACCTCATGATCTACGCCGCCTCGGCCTCCCAAAGTGCTGGGATTACAGGCGAGAGCCACCGCGCCGGCATTTTCCCCTTTTTTACATGCTCACTCTCCATCTTCTCCACCCACATCATTTTACTCCCTACCACCCTTTCCCACTCTACCCTTTCCCACCTATGTGTTAATAAGCTGGTATGTATTCCTTTCAATATCATTCTTCGCCAAGATAATTAAAATACCAGGTTACCATACACCATTTAAAATATTATATTAATAATGGGACATTTTTCTGAATTTTCAATATTAAACAATTCTTCAATAGAATCCCTTACAGAAATTCAACCTGGTAGAGCTCTATTTTACTTCTTTTTTATGTTTGCATAATATTTCACTCATTGATTCTTATCAATTTATTCAGTGCATCCCTTCCCTATTAACACAACATTCTCTTGTTTCCATTTGTGTGCATGTGCATAGAACTACAGGAAAATGCTATAATTAAACTTACATAGAGATATTGTAACATTGGTGCTTATATATTCATGGCACATATTTCAGGAAGGAGATTTCTGAGGTAAAGCACATTGCGAGGATCTTTCAACATCTCTTCAGGAAGGGCGGTATCACTTTTTAACATTTTGCTGTCTGGTGGAAGTAAAGGGATATTGCATTATTGCTTTAATTTGAAACTCCTTGACTTTCAGCGAATTTGACGCATTTTTCATAAATTTGCTCAGCTTGTTAAATTATTATTCTGTTGAAAGTGTTCTTCACATACCTTTCTTGATTTTTTCTTTTGTTGTTTTTTCCTCCTTTGGCTCAATTTTACAAGTAGCTCTTGTACATTTTAGATATACTTTCTATCTGCCCTTTGCACTAACGAAACCATTTTCTAAAACTATTATTTGTCTGTGCCTTTTTTTTTTTTTTTTTTTTGAGACGAGTCTTGCTCTGTACCCAGGCTGGAGCGCAGTGCCGATCCCAGCTCACTGCAAGCTCCGCCTCCCGGTCTTTACCCATTCTCTCTGCTCAGCTTCCCGAGGTAGCTGGGACTACAGGCGCTCCGCCACCAACTCACCCGGTCTAGTTTTTTGTATGGTTTTTTTAGTAGAGACGGGGGTTTCAACAACCGTGTTAGCCAGGATGGTCCCTCCATCTCCTGACCTTGTGGGATCCGCCCGTCATCGGCCTCTCCAAAGATGCTGGATTAACCAGTCTTGGAGCCACCGCGCCCTGGACTGTCTGTCGGCTTTTATTTATTGTTTTCATTTCGCCATACAGAATTTTTAAATTCATATAATGTTTAGTAAGACCCTCTTTCCTTTTGTAGCTTCTGAGCATCCAGTCTTGTCCTCTGTCTTTCACATATACTCCAGGATTTTTCTACAAGATTTCAATTTTTTTATATTTAAGTCTACATCTGGGATTTATTTTAGTATGTGATGAAAGATAGTATTCATGCAATGTTATTTTCCTCTCAAATGATGCCAGATGTATTATCACTTATTAAATTATCCATCTTGTTCCCACTGAATTAAAATATCATTTTGTAGTACCAGATATCCAACACATTATAATACCACCTTAATCTAATCAAATCAATATATTATTAGCACTAGACTAGATAAATAGATCAGTAGGACAGAAAAGAGAATCACATACTTGCTGTATTTGGATTTATATTGCTTGCTATACATTTTCAGAGGATTTTCTCTCCCTCCTTTTAGCCCCCAAAAAAGAACATGGTAACTTAGCACCTAGGCCTAAGATACGGGTTTGAATCTAGGAACCACCACTTGGCCTTGTGGAGCAAACCAAATTACCTTGCTTAGGCTCAGCTTCCTCATCTGAGAAAGGGATATTGTCAAAGGGATATTGTGAGGATATAGGAAACAAAGGTACATGAAGCACTTAGCATACTGCCTAGCACATAGTAAGCCTGTAATAAAGGGTAGTTGCTACTTCATCTACCCTCTTGACACCCATTCTGTCTTGTAAGCACCATGTCTACTTTTTGTAACCCCACCGTGAGCTCCCAGAGGGCAGTCACTGTCTACTAGGTTCCTCAGCACCCAGATTGCCCTCAAAAAAGAATTAATCAGAATTGATCCTTGTGGACAATACTCGGTGCTTTGTCTGTTGTACCTTTCCCTGTTATGCAGAATCCAGGCTGAGTGAGTCCTCCCTCCTCTGGGACGTACTTCTACCACTGGTTGCAAGGGTTGGCCCCTGTATGTCTCTCCTCTGCTAGGGCATGCTCATAGTCAGCTGTGGCTATTATTCGTTGTGCATTCTTGCACAGGGCACTTTCATTGATACAGTTACCTCAGCTTTGTCTCCCTAATGCCTAGCAGTCTGTGGCACAATGTAGGATCCACAGTGAATTATTCTGGGCAATTTTTTTTCCATTTTAATTAAATCAATCAACTAGTGGGACAGGAATTTTTATGCATTATTTTAGAATTATTTCATTTAGTTGAGAAAGCTTATAACATGGAAAAACAAAATTTTAATTAAGTTGAACCCTACTAACTAAGCCTTCAGTGAATCAGTTTCTCTCTGGTCTAAGCTTTGGAGGTGAGAAGAAAGTAATAGATAGCAACATCAAAAACCTCATCGTCACATCAAGAATTCCTTTAAGTAGTGTTTCCATATATAATATAGGGCTCCCAGTTAAAGCTGAATTTCAAATAAACAATGAGAATTTTTTGTGTAAGTATGTCCCAAAGATGACATGGCACAAATAACACTAAACAATTGTTTATTTCTCTAAAATTCAAATTGAAGAGAGTGCCTTATATTTGTATTTGCTAAATCTGGGAACCATATTAAAAATCTATGTTTCAGGGGACATGTGAGGAATTATAACTGATTCATTGGGATGCCCCAAGTTAAAGCCCTGGAGATTCCTCGTGTACCCAGTTGGTATTCAATAAATGTTTGTTGAATTGACTCTAGAATAGTAATTACTAATAGCTACTTTTTGGTCATTGATTGTTTAAAGGCATGAAAACGGACAGATGTAAGCCTAGAAAGAATTTTGACAATAAGGAAGCCACAGAAAGGGAGTTTTTGATTAACCCTTTATTAACCAAATAGGAAAAACACGCATTTGGGAGAGTGTCTCATGGTGCTGCTGGAAAGCACTTGAAAGTTATCTTTACTTGTACATGTAAGGTTTCTAATTTTTTGGCTTAGTGGTTGAATATAACAGTTGTGTGTACGTGTGTGTGTGTGTGTGCACGTGGGGAAATGGTTAGAGGCGGGGGCAGAAGAGGCCAGACAAGAAACGTAATGCCAATGAATGGAAAACAAAACACTTGAAAACTTTTCTTCTTGCTACATTTCATGGAGAGCTAATGGCTTTTTTAAAGTATGTTCAAAATCAGAATTGGTCAGTGCAGAGTATCAGGCACAAATATGGCCTCTAGTGTTCTATTAATGATGGGATCAAATGAAGACGCTCTTCTACATGCTATTTATGAAAGGGCAAGAGAACCAATGTAATGTTTAGTTTCTTGGAGGAAACTGAAAAAAAAAATAATCCCATATTACCACAATACAGCATGAGTTCAATGCAAATGGAAAAGACTGGTGGCTTATTAATAGGCTCTCCCTGTAGCAAGCTGGCCTTCCCGGCTTCAGTTTGAAATTGATTATTTTAATACAGAATTCCTGAATGAAAGAGGTTCTTGGCCTTTTCCTGGGCTGTTGAATAATGTATGTGGGAGAAAGCAAATAGCAGCAGAGGGTCTCAGCTGCAGGAACAATGGTGCACACCCAGAACTGAGGGGGCACGTTAGTTTATCATCGCCTTGTCAATCCTTCTAGCCTGGGAATCGCGGGGCAGCCTGGAAAGCAGCAGCTGCCCGACGTGTGGTGAACTGACCGGGGCACTTTAAAGAGACAACTCCATTTACCCATCTGAAAACAAGATATTGATTTTCCTCCAGTGCTGGAGAGAAAAGAGCCGTCCTGAAAATATATGGAGACCACCATTTATCCAGGCTCCTCCCCCACCAATCACACCACCCCAACTGCTTTCTTGGCTTCCTCTCCACAAAGTTCCATTTTTTCCTTCTTCACCTGGAGTGGGAAGAAAGCAACCCCCGCTTTTCTGCTTTCTGTGGATGCATCACTCTGAGTGCTTTCAAGCTGAAACTAGAAAAGTACGTAATAACTGGCATTGGGGGACGTATTTTATAAATTAGAAATCAATTTTTTCCATCCACATGGAAATTACATATTACAGGAAACTTCAGACTGGCACTTTACAGCTTTCTTATCTCAAGCTGTGTTCATCTTAAGTCATTAAGGCAAATCTTATAGCAACCTAGAACAATAACAACCTTCAACTCCTTAGATGGTTTTATCACAAGATATTTTCTTCTTCATAAATATTAGCCCAGAAGATCTGAGGACCCAGATCAGATGAAAAAAAGCGTAGCTTATATTGCCACAGTAAGCATCCATAAGTACCCCTTAGAACGGCAGGAGTTTGAAATCAACGTGCTACAAGCATGGGGAGAAGTGTAGCTCTGAATTGAGGCAGCCAGGAGGCCTGGCACCTGGAAGGTGACTTGAACTACTCCACAAGCTTCAAGAGACTGGAAGTGTGTTAATGGAGGTCAATTCTGATTTCTTTAATTGCTCATATCCACATGTGCTCAAAATTTCCACCATTCTGAGGAGAGTGGATGGTTGATGCAGCACATCCTTCTTCAGAGAGGGAAAAGGAGTAGGTGGATGAAGGATGCCTCCCTCGCCTTCAACAAGATTCAGTCACCAAAAACAGGTTAAGCAGGGACTCCAAATGTTGGATTTCCAAAATGGAATTTTCCTCAAAATTCCCTGTACTCACCACTACCGTGAGAAGTCTCGTGGAAAACCTGAGAAGTCCAAGGGAAAAAATGGGGTAGGGGTGGAAAAAATGAGAGAGGAAAAACAACTCTTGAAAAGCAAATAGGAAAACCCATCCCTAGCTGTAGTAAAGGTAGGTCGGAAATGGCAAGTGCTGGCCTTAACCCTGTGTTTACCCCACCAGTATCCAGAAATGCAAGCTGAACCTTGTGAGTGGGGCCCCAGTTGTTGAGCTCTCTGTTATGCTAAACAAGCACCCGAGGTGGACTGGCCCAACCATCTGCTAGAGACATGCATAAATTGAGGGAAGGTAGAGCAGTACAGCATGTGTATAATGTGGAATACATGGGAAAAAGCAAAAGCGTGTCATTAAAAAGCAGCAGAAAGCGACCAGAGAACAGAATGTAGTGGGCAGAGATTAGTGTTCCAATTATTATCAATGTTAATAACCACATGCAGGGAACTCCAGGTTCTCTTGTTCATCAGACATGAAGCCTCTGACAGTGTAGGGATTAGGAGGACTAGCTCAGCCATTAGGATTTGTGTTATTTATTTGATTTCATGACACCTTTCCCATCTGGACAAGTACTGGATGACATAGAGCTCTTCTTTTGAGTGTATGCTTTCCCCAGTATAACATTAAGCTTTACAAAAATATATAGGAAACCAAAAAAAAATAGATAAAATTCACCCGGGCACAACCCCTGTTAATATTTTCATCTATGTTTTCTGGTCTTTGTTGATTTTCCCCTTGCCTTTACTGTTCTTACAAATTATTGTCCATTTTAACACAACATATAGACAGTTTTAAATTATTACATTTGAAATGTGCCCATTTGAATAACACATATATATTTGAAAGTTTTAGTGGAATTTAAAATTAAGTCTACATTCTAGGATGATAAAATATGCCTTGACTGTTTAAAAGCATCCTTACTTTGAAGGCAGAAGGCAGATGGGGAAAAGCAGAAATTGGGTTGGGGAATCACTGGCCCAAATGAGGAGAATATGTACCAGAGTTGAACCATCCTAAGGGACAGCCTACATCCGGGACTTGAAATTGGCAGCCCATTTCAGTCCTCATATACGCTTTGTCTAGCTTACAGAGCTTTTTAATTTATTTCTTTATTTTTTTACAGACAGGGTCTTGCTCTGTTGCCTGGGCTGGAGTGCAGTAACATCATCACAGCTCATTTCAACGTACAACTCCAGGGTTCAACTTATCTTCCTGCCTCAGCCTCCAGAGCAGGTGGGACTACAGGCACATACTACTCACTCCCAGCTAAATTTTTAAAATATTTATGCAGAGATGAGGTCTCACTATGTTTCCTAAGCTTATCTTAAACTCCTGGCCTCAAGCAATCCTCCTTCCTCAGCCTCCTAAAGTGCTGGAATTACAGGTGTGAGCCACCATGCCAGGCCAGAGAGTTTTTCTTTAAATGTTTATTTCCAATGCCTTTAAATAGGGCATACACCCTCCATTTTGCCACAAGCCCCACCACTCCTTATCGTATTATACTCTTCTGCTTTCTGCATTTCCATTTCTGCCTGGCCCCTGAAGGCATTTGCACTTATAACCCCTGTGTCATTTAAGATATCCTGGAAGGCCCCACTTCCCTGCAGAATCCTCTAAACCAGTGGATCATAATTATGCGTGATTTCTCTCCCCAGGGGATATTTAGCAGTGCTTAGACATTTTTGTCTTAACTGAGGAGGGCATTGTTGCACTACTGGCATTTAGTAAGTTGAGGCCAGAGATGGTGCTGAACATCCTACAATGCACAGGAAAGTCCCTCACAGTAACTATCCAGCCCAAAATGTCCACAGTGCTGAGATTGAGAAACTCTGCTCTAAATCAGGGCTGGATTTGCACCACTAGAGTTTCCTCCTTTCAATTTAGGATTTCAGTCCCTTGAAAAATGCAAATCCCACTGAGAGTAGTAATATTTTATGCTGTTGGCCACTTACACCTGACTATGAAGCAAGGATCTGTGAACGGGATTGGATAAATGGCTGGGTAGGGAAGAAGAGGAAAAACAGGACATGGAGGACACAAAGCACACATCCTATTGGAAGGCTTTCACCATTTCATGATAAGGATCATTCCACGCAGGGAGCTCACACCAAATTCCTCTTAGTAACCCTGCCATTAATAATGATGTCACACTATATAAAGTTGATCACTTGCTTCAGGAGAAGCACTGAATTCAACCACTTTATATCTATAATCCCACTGCATCCTCATAACAATATTGTAAGACAGATAAGGAAACTAAGGCATAGAGGAGATAAGTAATGATCTCAAAGTCACACATATAGAGAGTGATAGGACTGAGACTCTGAAACTTGCATTGCTCACTCCAGAGATCAACCTCTTAGCCAAGAGGAAGGGACAACATTTACTAAAATTTTCACTGAGCCAGACGCCATGTTAAGCACTTTGTCTACATGATGTCACTTCATCTTTACAAAATCCTGAGAGGTAGATATTATTATCATACCCATCAAACAAGTGATGAAACTGAGGGTTAGACAAGTCTCACAATTAGACCTTTAACACAAGGTCTGCTTGACCTCCTAAGTTTAAAGTTAGTCAAAGCATTACTTCAGTCCATCTTGCCTTCACTGACATTGGAGGGAGTGATGTGGAATGGACAGAGCACTGACCTTAGACCAGAAGACCTAGTTTGTAGTCTTAGATGTGTCACAATCTTAATGGGTGACTTCAGTTAAGACCCTGAGATCAGGTCCTCTGTCTGATTCCCAAGAAGAGAAAGGAGCCAGACCATCATGAGCCATGGTTTCCTATAGATAGCTTCAATATACTTAGAAGAAATGCTCCTGCCCAATGACAAAGCAATGAGGAAACCTAGTCAGTCTGGTGACAGCATTTTCAATCAAAGAGGCTGAACCAGAAATACTGAGCTGCTCCAGCTCAAAGAGTAGCCATGAACCTTTAAGAACTTTCAATATGGAAATATGCACATTAATCATGACTCTATTATGCCTCAGTTTTCACATTCTGTTACCATAATCTGAGCATCTTTCAAAGTCAACTTCTACTGACATTGCCTAGCAAAGTCATGATTTTCTAAAACATAATTTGATGATGGTACCTACCCACTTTTATAGTCGTCTTTTCTGGGGATTTGGGGAACTTTTTCCTTGTTTAGTAATAAGAATAGCCTCCTAGATCTTTTTACCTGAGCTGATAGGGCCTTTTCAGTCAGTTCAGAGGGAAGGTAAGTTAAATTGTAATGGAGTGTCACTTAGATGACCCAAAGGGTATATTTGTTACTTTATCATAGTAACTTCCCCAAAGCCAACTTCATAAAGATACAATATTATTGAAAGGCATGTGCTGTAAGCAAACAAAAACATAAAATGGGGAAAGGACACCCTTTTCAACAAATGGTGCTGGGATAACCGGCTAGCCACATGTAGGAGAATAAAACTGGATCCTCATCTCTCACCTTATATAAAAATCAACTCAAGATGGATTAAGAACTTAAACCTAAGACCTGAAACTATAAAATTCCAGAAGATAACGTTGGAAAACCCTTGTAGACATTGGCTTAGGCAAGGATTTCATGACCAAGAACCCAAAACAAATGCAATAAAAACAAAGATAAGTAGCTGGGACCTAATTAAACTAAAGAACTTTTGCAAAGTGAAAGGAACAGTCAGCAGAGTAAACAGACAACCCACAGAGTGGGAGACAATCTTCACAATCGATACATCTGACAAAGGACTAATATCTAGAGTCTACAATGAACTCAAACAAATCAGTAAGAAAAAAACAAACAATCTCATCAAAAAGTGGGCTAAGGACATGAACAGCAGTTTTCAAAAGAAGATACACAAATGGCCAACAAACATATGAAAAAACGTTCAACATTACTAATGATCAGGGAAATGCAAATTAGAACCATAATGTGATACCACCTTACTTCTGCAAGAATGGCCATAATCAAAAAATCAAAAAACATAGATGTTGGTGTGGATGCATTGATCAGGGGACACTTCTACACTGCTGGTGGGAATGTAAACTAGTACAGCCACTATGGAAAACACTGTGGAAATTCCTTAAAGAACTAAAAGTAGAACTACCATTTGATCCAGCAATCCCAGTACTGGGAATCTACCCAGAGGAAAAGAAGTCATTATACGAAAAACATACTTGTACACACATGATTATAGCAGCACAATCCACAATTGCAAAATCGTGGAAGCAACCCAAATGCCCATCAATCAACAAGTGGATAAAGAAACTGTTTTTTATATATATCATATATACATATATATCTCATATATATCATATATATCTCATATATATCATATATATCTCATATATATATATGAATACTAGTCAGCCATAAAAAGGAAGGAATTAACAGCATTTGCAGTGACGTGGATGAGATTGGAGACTATTCTTCTAAGTGAAGTAACTCAGGAATGAAAAACCAAACATCGTATGTTCACACTGATATGTGGGAGCTAAGCTATAAGGAAAGGCATAAGAATGATACAATAAACTTTGGGTACTCAGGGGAAAGAGTGGGAGGGGGTGAGGGATAAAATACTATAAATATGGCACAGTGTATACTGCTTGAGTGATGAGTGCACCAAAATCTCACAAATCACCACTAAAGAACTTACTCATGTAACCAAATACCACCTGTATCCTCAATAACTTATG